>NW_009928828.1:41126-52648 GCF_000696875.1 Nestor notabilis
CAGCATGCCAATTCTGCATCCTCCATGCTCACACACAGGACGTTTAGGAAGTCACCAGTCACCTTTCAGGTCTTCTGTCCAATCTAGTTTCTAATATCCCAAACAACACTCCTGTAATATTCACACTGTTAAGAAATACCTCCTCATAATGAGAATTATTTTCCTGGATTTTTCAGTTAATTTCAATACTGAATTGACTGTAAACAATTCCATTCATTCTCTGGGCTTCTGTATCTCCTTCTGGTGAAAAGCTCAGTCAAAAGGAAGTAGGAAAAAAAGACAGACTCCCCTCCAACAATTAAAACTGAAAGGCATCAAAGCTATACATGAATCAAGTGAAGGGCCACAGGATGACAGTCTTTTCTGCATCAAAAATAAAGATATGCCTGTCTGCTGACATTCCTTCAATCTTTTCTTATGAATTAGTGGTTGGTTTCTTGAGCATTCCCTTCAAGAGAAGAACTTCAAATGAGGAGGTAAGTGTAAAACCTTGAATGACTTTTTGTTCTGAAGCAGAACCCACTTCTGTCAGCACACTGCAGCCTTTGGGAGTGCCACACAGCTCAGCCCAAACAGCATTGACACGTCTGTTAACATCATTGTTCTGCTGCTGCCACCTCTACCTAGAATAATGGACCAATATACAGGAGGAGATTAAGATTTCTATTACCATGGTGCACAGGAGCCCCAGTCATAAACAAGGCTGCATCTGTAGGGTGCTATATATAGAACAAAACACAATCAGTGCTCTGAAGAATTTACTGTCTGGGTTGAGACACAACACATGTAAATTATCTAGAAGGAAAGTAATGAGATAATGATATTGGCCAACATGAGAAGCACTACTCATATAGTTATGATCAAGATTTTTGTAGGCATCACTGTAAGAATTCGTATCAGAACTTTCCAAAAGCAACTACAAAAACAAACAGGTTGATCCAAAAAATATCATTCATTGCAATTAAGAAGAACAATCTAGTTGTCAACAGAGACTTTGACTGCAGTGCAGCTTTTAAAGATTAAAATGCTTCTTTTTCATATGGACTGTGTCAGACAATGTCAAGCATTTTGGCACATAATAGCTAACAGAGAACAGCAATAAAGGTTTTCCTGTGATGGAAAACCTGGATTCTTCATAAGATGTGATAAAAATATATGTTAGTTTGGCCAAACAATATTAATTCACTGGAAATCAGAATTGCAGTAAAGCCTACAGAGTACTCATGTTCTGTTACTGATGAAATGTAACAGTTACTGAAACAAGTGATAATGAAGAGGTAATGTTTAGAACTAGGGCTCATTTTTCATCTGTGTTAAGTTTAAAGAAATTTCAGTAACAATTCCTCACCTTTAACAGCTTTGATAATGGTATCAACACTGCAAACACATTTGTAGAAACACTAATGGGAAGTTGTGGGGTTGCTGTCCTTCTTTTAAAATGTTTTCTCTACTCCTAAAAGAATATGACCATAGACACCATTTTCCTCTAGTTGGTAGTTACCAAAAGCCTTGATATGGCAAGAGCCCTAAGATACACACCACGATCTCCTGAGAGCCACGGGGAGAAGATGCCCTGAGCGCTGACCACTGCCTGGCGGTCCTATTGCTCCTCTGAGAGATGCAAGTATGCACCAGAACAGCTTTGCTGTTGACCCAACACAAACCTCAGCTTGCATTTGACTAGATGAGATCCCTCATGCCAGTTTACCAGGTAAAGGCAGCTAAATGACTCCTTAAGAATGCTGTTCCAGTATACAGGAGGATATTAACACTATCCAACATCAGGCACCTCATTCGATCTGCTCCCCTCTCTCAAAAGCCAAGAGAGGGGAAGAAGCTACTCCAAATGGGAAATTTAGAAAGAAGCTTTGAAGCAGCCCCTGGCACCATTGTCTGTGCAAAACAAGGGCAAGCGTTTTCTCCAAGACATGCACCAATCTTCTCCCTGTTCTTTCCCCCACCCTTTGTATAGCCCCCGGGAAATCTCTCTCCTCCCACTCTTTACAGTTTCCTTCTGTGCTTTTCTGCTGCTGAATGATCTTGTTGCCTGAGCAACAGCAGCTGAGGAGGGGAGTGGGGAGAGGTTCTGGCCCAGTTGTGTGCTGTCGGCAGCAGCACTGCGTTCTGACCCTGCGAGGCATGACAGTGCCAGCAGCAGCCTCAGGAGATGAACCTTCAGCTGGGTTTGGTGCCTTGAGCTGGGGGTCACCTCCCTGCTATGTGCTGGGGACTCTCAGCACCCTATAGTTTTGTTCAAGGATGAATAAAATGACTGAACACTCAAGACTGCCAAACAAGTAGTTGTTTAGCTTAACCACACACCCAGATTCTGTTCACAAAGCAGCCACATTTGTTACACTTCAGTTCTGGTCCTAATAGAACCAGAAATACAAATTAACAGGTAATGAACCTCTAGAATAACATGCTCCAGAAGTTTCAGGTTATTATGAAGTGTCTCTCTCTCCCTTTGCTCTTTTCAGTGTGTGTTTTAGACTTCAGAAAAGTATCCACAACAAACACATCTACCAATGACCTTTCCAGACCCACCTCAGTGTTTGTACTTCACTTTCTTTTCATCTTTGCTGTCTGTCTGCTGGTATTTGAACAATATCGGGTAAAATGAGACTGTAGCTCGGTGCCAGCACTGTACAAGAAACAATAATCTCTGCAAGATACCCAACAGACATCCTTTTCTAATATTGTTTTACTGGAAAATAGCCTTTTGTTTTAAAAAATAGGATTCTGCCTGTAAGGTTTTGTTTTCCTACAGCATGTGAAACGCTGTGGGTTGCCTCCCCTCTTCCTTGATGGTTTATCATCAAAATGACTGTAATTGCTGCTCTGCTGATTGCAGGAGGGAGAGCTGTGCAGTTTGTCCTGCATTTGAGCAACATTCACTCTGAACATAAATCATGGGACAGTCTGTGTCGATGCTTCTTAATAGATATTAGGCACACTCTTGTTAAAATGAACCAAAACCCATCAGTGCAGCTGCTATGACACTTCACTCCTTTTTATTACAATTTAGTCATTACTTCTGAAGTAGCAACATAGTTAGTTAGAGGTTCCAGTTACACCAGGGGTTAATGGTGAGTTACTGGGAAGTTATTGGACCTTTTAAATTTCATATCTATGTGAGCTTCACTCAAAATTCATTTACCCCATCTTAGCAGATCTGCTGTCAGCAGCTGCATACGTGCTAATTCTGTCCCCTGCACTGTATTTGTAGCACTTTTTAAATCTAGTTTTGGGGCTATGGTTATTTTTGTTGAGCATAAAACAGAGAACAACTGGAGCTTAAGCTTGACAGAACCCAACCACAAAAGCTCAGCAACTAATACTTCTTTTTTTCCTCTGTTATCTTCAGAGATAACCTACTTCCATTTTCAGCTCTCCAGCAGAACAGTCAGTGAGTATCTCTGGAGCAAAACACAGTCCAGAATTTATAGCTTACTAAATCCAGTGAGAAGCTTTAATTAATGAATTCTGGAGCACTGTGACTTGATAGCAGATTCCATCAATTCATCTGGAATAAAACTATCAGGATTTCTCAGTGTATCCAGAAGTTTCAAAACCATGTGTCAAAGCAATGTTAATACATCTAGGACATAAGTAATTGTGCTTGGGAGAGCTGAGATAACTGGTCAGGTACCTCCAGTGCTGCCTCTTTAATAGCTCTTTCTGACTAATGGCTTCAGCAATGAAGTGACTGTACATACAGCTTTCGAAACCAGAAGGGAGGCTCACAGGGTCACAAAACTGACTGAAGGAAAAGGTGTGAGGCCAAACATCCTCAGTGTGACTCATGGGTTTCAATGGGATTCCAGAAGGATGGAAACAGACCACATAAATGCATGCTAGGTCACCATGCTAATACCATTAATCTTCCACCAGTTAAAGATTGCTCCCTACCATTCTGTGGTTTAAAGTATGAGGATAATTGGCCCATGGGGATACAAGAAAACTACAAGGAAAAAGTTAAATAGCAGGAAAAACTTGAAGAAACGACATAAAAAATGTTTAAAAAATGAGTATCTTAATTTTCCTTAGAGGGGCCTCGTCAATATCACTGATGGACTCTTAGCAATGTAAACCCTTATCAGTATCTTTACCAATTACCTGTTTATCAATTCAAACTCTTTCACACTGATAACCCTTTCCCTGTGATTTGCATTTGGTGAAAGCTGTATCACAAAATCTTATTTGCTTTTGATAACCTCAGGAAACCTCACACATCACACAGGAGTTTTGCGATTAAAGCATGCAAAAAGCTAAGATACAGCCATCTCCTCTCCATAAACTAACTACATAACTAACCTCACAACATTTCCTCTCATTCCAGCATCTTTAACCCCATCTCAGCACCTATCTTGTAAGAGCCTAAGTCCTTCATTCAATCAATGTATAAACCTGTGGCTGACCTTTGTGAAGTCTGCATTGGAAGGAGGTGAGAGCAGCACACCAGCTGAGTAGAGATGGCAATTAAGTCAGCCAGCCAGAGCCTGGCAGAAATAAACTGCTGTGTACTTGTGTACCTGTATGTTTTGTTCAGTCTTGAAGTATTTTAAAACTCACCACCACTTTATTACATTTTGACCAGACTCTTTTATCCAAGTCAAACACTGGGGAAACTACAAATTCTGAGTTTGATTAATAAAGCAGAGAAAAAAAGAAATGTCAGTATTGCCAGTAGCCAAACACTTCAGAATCTCTCTTACCAGCGAGGTGACAAGCAGCTCTCCTACTTCACTGCTGTGAAACTGGAAAACTTCCTCAAAACAGTATCTGAGATGGGGAACATAAAGATTTGTAAGGAATGGATTTTTAACCCTGCTTAGGCATTAGCAGATGTCTCTACTTTGTTGAAATTCCATCTCTTCTTTGTATGTAATGTTGGGTATTTGAATATTACTAAAATACTACTTGGCTTTCATGGACACTTTGGGTAAAATTATATTGTCAGCTTGCTAAATAGAATGTTCAAGACAGTTTTTATTGTTCTCAAAATGAGGTGACTGAAAATTCTTGAGGTTGCTGAATAAAACACACAGGTCTGAACTGCTTTAAATCCCAACAGATAATTAGCAACTGATTCTTGGACTGGGAGACACCAAGGTCTGAAGGAAAATAAGGCATTTAAGACAACAGCAGCACAATCCTCCCCTGTAACAGTTGTGTTTGCTCCAGGGAGCACACATTTGACACTGCACTTGCATTGTTTTTCTTATGTAGCATGATTTCTAGAGCTTCCAGAGAACACTTAGTACAAAACAGCTAGCAAGTAAGTAGGCCAACTAAAGAAGCACTTACCTCAGGCCTGCCATTTGATCGTGTATCCCTGCTAGAAATCACTTCTGCACAGCAAAAATGGCTATAAAGAATAAAACTTTGTGGTTTTGCCCATCACTGTCTTGATTGATTTAACAAGGACTTTCATTTTGAGCTGCTGCAAATATTAAACAAGACCCAACAAATGACTCTGGGGATTATCAGTTCCAGCTGCACTGCTTTCCTGTATGATGTCAGCTTTAGTGCAGAAAAAATGTCAGTGATCTTTTCATTCATTGTTTACATCCTTTTGGTCAAAATCCAATGTATGTTACACTGTGAATTGACTTACAATATACACAGTGTATCTGAGGTCAAGTGCCCCACCTTATCTCATAATCAGTGTAGCAGTTAACCATATAACGAGCTTTTGTCACTCATCACATATATGAGAAATAGCACCATTTAAATGAATATACATCCACCAGCATAAAATGAAATGAGAAAATGGAACCTGAGGTTTCAGCAGGCACACCAATGGCTAAGAATAAATCAATTTTCATCCAGCAGGGACTGTTCTTTTTTTCCATGAAGGCATTTTACTACTTCAGAGAGTTTACACCTGCTCTCTTCTGCTAGCATACAAATAATATTTGGCTGTTCTTTCTGACCCCTTGCTTATGGCTGGTGTTTAGTAATACTTCAGGTTTGAACTTTACAATGCAAGTGGGTCACAAGTAGCATTCTATAACTTTATAACTGAAATATATAAATGGGAAGAGAAATGGCTGTTGACCTCTGCATTGTGTGTGATGACAGCAGGCTGTGGAAATCCCTCTCTTATGGAATTCAGCTGCTGTGCATTTCATCATCAGGAAGTGCAGAAGTCTGCAGTCACTCAGGTGGTGTCAAGCTGAGCTATAAGGAAAAGATCAAGTGTCAGCAATGAATGCTCCACTTCTGTTACAGAAATAACAGTACTTTTTTCCCCTATCATAAGCACCTGCTTGGAGCTCTGCTCTGTAGATGGGCTGTGTTCAGAAATCCAACTGAAGCTGCCAGCATCGACCTTTTCACCCAACTGCTTTTGGAGCATCCGCATTGGCACAGACTTTCATAATGGCAGGCCTGTATTCATTTCAGTTACATGAATAGCAACAAGCACTAAAAGGGAAAACTACATTCCTAATTTGTAATTCCTCAGAATTCTGGGAAAATGGACTTGAACATCGGTCAAAATTCAGCTGCAAGGATATGTAAAGTAGACATCACTCAAGTCACTTATTCCTGACTGTATTCATCAAACTGAAGCTTTCGTAAGTAGTTTAAATCTCTGTACTCACATTCTTTTGACAGTATCAGCTCTTTCTCCCTGCTCTCCTGCAAACGGGATTGTATCAACTGCCCTTTGACTTTTAAAAATGCTAAAAATTCCTTCTCATTATAGCAGATGGAGAACAGAAAACGCTGCATCAGATTAAAAACATCCAACCTAGGAACAGAAGTGATCAGCTAAGACAACTTTGAAAGCATCCTGGCAAGGCCTTGCCTCCCGTGGTCACAGAACTGACCTTTCTCTATGGCACTGAATATACTTCAAACACCACTAAACTAGACAGCCTTTGATAAAATTGAACCACTGCTGAGGTAGAAGTTCTAATGCTCATTACAAAGAGTATATCCCTAAAAATCACATCAATTGCAAGCTCTGCAGAGTGGTAATAATTCACAAGCATTTGGAAACATGTTACTAAGGGGCAGGCATTACGAGAATAAATATTTAACACTGATTTATTTCAGAAATATCTCTACATGTATATAATAACTTGAGGGTTATAGATACAGAATATATTATTCTACATGTTGAAAACTGAACTTGCATACCTTTCCCTGCTCCTCACCCACACAGTACTTGCAATATCTGTAGACCTGTAATTCTCTTTTAAAGAAAGTTCTCTTGTGAATCCTAACCCTGCAGATTTATCCATATAATAAATAGAATATGTCCCAGCAGCTTTTAAACAGTGCCAAAATGTATTAAAACTGAAACATAACAGCAGCAGTCTTATCTAGTTTAATTAGAGAGATATCTGTTCTTTGGGAACATGCAGCACAGTGACAACAGCGAATGACATTCAGCATTCTTCCTGTTTATGGGGGTTGTGGGTTGACTGCTGACAAGAGGCTCTGCCAACCTGCACCCAGTGAATCTGCTGGCGTATGACTGCAGTGGGCATCTGCCTTCCAAGACTGAATTACCCCTCTCTTAATAATCAGTCTAAGCCAAGTTCCTGCACTGGCTCTGGCAGTGTAATATGGTCCTCAAATCCCAAAGCAATATAAGGAGGAGACCGATACATGTACCTGAAACCTAAATTCGTACAAAGTAGATGTTTGTTGCATTTTGGCAGGATTTGTTGGATTATCTTGATAATCCAACTTGTACTATGATCCCAGTGACGGCCTAGCAGGAAAAAAATAAAAGGACCAAGGCATCAGAGTATGTGTTCATCACACTCCCTTTGTCCAGCTCCCTCAAAGTGATGATCCACTGGGACCAGGGTCCCTTACCCATGCTGATTCCAATCTCCCTCCAGCACTATACTAAAGGACAGACAAGATATACCCAAGCTGAGAACAGGACAGAAAGTACATGCATACCACTGCTATACCATTCCATTCAACATGCCAACTTTCTTCTACACTGAGAATACATTTTTAGTTACTCAAGATAAAAACACGCACACATTCTCACACGGACATATTAAAAGGGGCAAATAACTGATGTTTGATGGTAAAATAATGATCTGCACTGTTTCTGCATGCTTAGTGTTTACTCCTGTTCATACACAGAGCTAAAAGGATTCGTCACTTGCCTGCTGTAAGAGCTCCCTCTGTTGTTATATAGAAAACGTTCCATTTTGCTCTCATCTTACTCATCTTGTTCATTTGCATTCACTGTTTTTCCAGACAAATTACAAATCCTAAGGCTGAGGAAAAAGAAAAAGCTGATGAAATTGAAGGCCCATAGGAAAATCGGTGTTTATGTTAATATAAAAAGCCTAAAGGCCACAATACCTTGCACTCAAAATCACTTTGATTGAACTCAAAATCACTTCTGAAACCCATAAGAGCAAAAGAATGATGAGGGAGTTGCAGGCAACTCAAGTTAAAGGCAGTTTATTGGAGCAAGACACAAAAAGCACAAGAGATGCAAATCTATGGAAGCATAAATCCTAATTTATGGAAATTGTATCTTTACATTGAAGCACCTCTCTTAGCCTAGCCCAGGCACTGTGAAGGAAAAGTTTGGGCTGTAGAAGCAGATCTGCTCAGTACTGGTTATATGCCACAGTTATAGTAATGATAGTGCAGGAATTACCAGGATGTGAGCTGTCAAGTGTTACGTACCCTGTCTGTTACAGGCATTGCTACCAATTTTGCCTACAATCTAAGTGGTTTAGGATGAATTTATTTTTAGGATCTGCAAAAGACTGTTTTGAAATCGGCACAGAACTTTACAGCCTTGGACCAGGAGGTAGCTCCTGTGGAGCTGCACAAACAAGGCATCATCATATAAGAGTATTTTTCAACACAATTAAAAGTCATTTGCAGATCCCTGACTACTGTAAACATCTGGAACGCTTGAAACTAGAAACTACAGTTGCTTTTCACTCTTTCACCCCAGAGGAACTAAGCTGTTGGCTACTCACATTGCGTTTTGTAATACTTTGTGATTCCCAAGGTGGTCATAAAGCATGGCTTGAGAAACACTGTTTCAGTGCGATGATGTAAGTAATTAGGTCTTATTACTCTAAGAACAAGGATGATTTCACCAAAAGAGCAGGCTGAAGTAGGATACGTTATGGGTTAGGACTGAAACAAAGAAGTGGTATTTTGACCCAGACACAAGGTGGTTTAGAATGTCAATTTAAAACTAAAATACAGGCTAGTGTTCAGGAAAGCTGCTGCTCTTCACGAGACTCTTCAGCTGAGAGGCACCCGTTACAGTTCGTTTAATACCAGACTCTAGTAAAGCTGTTCACCATTTCAAACAAATCTACTCTGAATTAGGAAAACATATTGCTGACAGTTTAATGTCTTCTCCAAATGAAAAACGCAGAAACAGATGCACTTCTAGAAATTCAAGTATGATTGTATCCTGTCCCCATAGAGGGAAAAGCAAAGGCCAAGTGCAGGTATAGGGTTTACAGTTTAAGCGTGTTTTTAGTGTGTGTCTGAAACTGTGGATCTGGTACTGACATCAACAATAAAATGGAAGAAATTAATATCCTAGTAAATACATTTTTTTTTAACCGACAGAAGGCTGGGAAAATCTTAAATCTGTTATTGCATTTAGTATAGTGTAAGAGAAAAAAAGTCCCAGTCAAAACCGGAGCCTACAGTGCTGTAAGAAAGGCTGACAGCCACCAAAGCAAAACGTATCCTTCAGGAGGAGCTGTTGGTATTGCTTGTTTGGTCTATGCTCATACTGAATTTGGGATTTAATAAAAAACCAGAAAAAACAGACATCATCCAATACTTCCTCAACCTCAGACAGTGCATTTTAGGAATACAACAGCCTCGCTTTCAGCCTATGCTGTTTCTACAGGTGGAGACAGCCTGTGTGTAACTTCTGAGACTGATCCTCCAGCTTTTTCTGCAAGCAAAGCCTTTGCTGATTACACCTCAAGTTTGACTGTACAAGAATCAGCACCAGGATGCGAAGAGCAGAAGTCTAACCCCATGTTAGCAAGGTTTCACACAATCATTGTAGCTTGCATATAAAACTAAAACAAGAATTGAAACGTTTAAAAAATGACAAGAGAAACCAGTGACAACTAAATTATTAATATCCTAATTAAAACAATGTGATTTGCTTTAAAAATTATTGGAGATAATTTGTTTTCAAGCTCCATTGCTCTTTTCCCATAGCATGGGGGTTGGAACTAGATGATTATAAGGGCCTTTCCATCCTTAACCATTCTATGATTCCATGACGTCAGAGTTTTGGGCTCTGATTCCAGGGATTTTAATCTCCCATGAAGTAAAAAGATGTTCCTTCCTTCAGCCATTCTTTATTCTGGCAATAAAAGCCCCATACTCCTGTTTGACTGAAGTCAGGATATTCTTGTACATGGTAACATACTTTATTATCTATGAATGCCTTTTTGACACAATACTTAAAGGGAGAGAATGAACAGTAAAACAGCTTTCTAAAAGTTTGCAATAAGCACAGTAAGTTTAAAACTACATGAAGACATAAAATAATACTCCTTAGAGCGAGCTCCACAGTGCTGAACATAGTAAGAAACAGCCCCATAAGCAAGTAACAAGGCACTAAATGAATTTAGCACTTAAAGGTGTGGAAAACCAAAGGAGCGGGGGCTGTGCATTTCAATGTCTAAAAATGGCAGCCCCACTCAAGACCCAGTACCCCTTATTCCTATTCATTTTGAAAACTAAGAATCTTTATTTATTCTTGGTTTATTATTGCCATAGAGTTAAGAAAAATGGTTACCATTACTGTAACTTCTGGTAATATGAATTTGTCATAGAGGCTTCTATTTGACTGCAGTCACACAGGGGCACAGAACCAGCTGAAAGCATAGCTGTCCTTGACCAACAGGTCACAATTAGGCTGCTAATACTTTTTCCCCAAAAAAGCAAAGCAGCAGCAAAAGACTTTTTACCGATTATTGTTCGTTGCTTGTTTATGTGATAAAATGTTACCTGTCTGTAATGTTTTACTATATATAATGTAACACTCCTCAGGTGGTCCTTGCTCAGCACAACCCACCGGCTCCGTTCCTGTCCATATACATGTTCATACTCTCTCCAGACAGCTCCTGCTCTTCTCAGTAAGGGCAGGAGGGAAGACAGAACATTGCTCTGCTCCCATCCAATGGTTTGCAATAGCAATTCCTCACACAAAGTCTAAACTTCCTTCCACCTTTGTCCAACAACTGCCTCAGATCAAACCCTAAAAGAGGTGAAACTGTAAAAGAGCATCAGATGATACTCATGTACCCAAGCAATTCTGCTTAACCCTTCCCATATTCAATTCATATGCACTAACCCACCTCACGAGTGATTTCCAAACTAACGCAGCTCTCATTGCTCCTCCTACCTTACCTACCGCTTTTACAGCTCTAAAGATACAAGCCCAGACAAACTCGGCATTGACCCTATAGCTGCCAAGGCGGCTGTAAGGTGCCGAGGCACACGTGGGTCGGCACAACCCCAGGCACAGC
>NW_009928829.1:0-36025 GCF_000696875.1 Nestor notabilis
AGGGAGACAGGCTAGATAATGTATACTTTAGTTGGTCCGCGTTTAGAGAGCTGACACTTCAAATATGATAGGCATGTGGGTTTTGAGACTGCAGGAAGAAGGTATGCGGTATGTCCAGGTGTGTGTGTTTGAGTCGCTCTGGTTTTTAAATCATGACGATTTAAATTTCCCTTTTACTGCCGTAAAATTAACCCAGAGATACAGTATGGAGTCCTGTAGTATTTTACGTCGACACTAGGGGTGTCTCCTGCTTTTCACTGCTGCCAAGAAATCAACGCCCTTTTTTAATAAACATTTATTTTAGCCTAAATTATCCAGTACCCTGGCTGCAGGAAGACTAGCAATATCTTGGTTTTGCAGCTGGAGAAATAGAAGTGGTGTAAACTTTTTCGTTCTTAACCCGTTAAAAGCAAGGCCAGCTGTTTGTCACATTTCACATTAGATCTCACGGAGTTGAAAATGGGTTTCCTTTTGGTTTTAAGCAGAGGTTTGCAGTCTTTCCTTTAGAAAATAAAGTTGTAGCAGAAGCTGGTGCGCCGTGCTCAGGCTGTCCTTGTGTCTGCACTTTAATATTTGTTAGGTGTGTGTTCTGATGTATTTCGGAATGTATAAAGGTTTGTTTTGAGTTGGACACTAAACCGATGTGTTTACTGAATGCCTTCATGCAGTCTGGGATTACATTAAGACTGTGAGAAAAGGCAGCTTGTATTTTGAGAACAAGGTATTAGTGAAATCAAGACTTAAAAAGAAAGAAGTTATGATTTGAAATTGCGCCATGGTTGCAATACTGCTAATTAACTGTGAATACATAGGAGAACAGTGATCATCTTCCACACAGCAGTTGTGCTCATGCTGCCATCAGTTGGGTCTTCTGTGAAAATTCTGTTCTCGAAGCCTTGCCTGAAACACTAACATAAAAGGAAAGAAAATGTTACTTAATCATGGTGCCTTTGTGTTAGTGACCTGTAACGAACCTATCTTTCATGTATGATTAACTTTGTTTTTTCCTCCATTCTGTTGTAACTAAAGTTGTGTCCTAGCATATTTTGATGGTATAATCATGTTGATTATTACATTGTGACTTCTTGAACAGTATTTGTGTCTGATCAATTGCAGTATCTAAATGCAGATGCTGGGGGAAGAAAGGTATGCTGGGTATTATTTCTACCAGTAAAGGTGTTTGCTCACATAAGCAGTAACTACATCAGGAGTCTTCACTGTAGCTGTATCAGTATGCTGGGTCTGATAACAGCTGATCTTAGGTGCCTTACAATCTGAAAACCAAGCTAAAACTATAGCTGATAAACATTTAAAAAAACATTTCCTTTTAGTTGCCATTCTTCTTACAAAAAAATCTTTCATTTTTTGTCACTAACACTGTGGATGTTGTCACTGAAAGCATTCACTTTTAATGAAATAGGACTTATTTCAACCTTTACTTTGTTGAAAGAGAGCAATTCTCTTTCACAGTTTGAAGTAATATTTCTTTTGTGTTTGTACAGGACCACAGAGTTGTCAGTTATAGTGAAGGAAGAGGTGAACGTATTGTGCTCATAGTAGGTAGCTTAAGATAAAACGTAAACATCTAGTGAGTCAAAGAATGTAGTGCTGGATGTTTTGATATAGTCAGTTCTAAAATAATCTGTCGACAGAGCATAAGATGATGTGTCCATTACATAATGCTAGAAGTAATGTTGATATGCTATTTCTGTCAGAGTTGACTTAGCAAGTTTTTCCTATGAGTAGTATTTTCTAGGAAAAGGTAAATAGCACAGATAGATGCTATTAAACAATTTTGGTTTTGGATAGATAAATTCTGTTTTCTTGGGATGGTGTGTATTCTGGTTCATATCCAGCTCTTGAGCTTTCTAATTGTAGGACAGAAAACAGAATTCCCCCGGAGTCACTCAAACCATGTTACATAGTGCACCATCTTCTTAGCTAGACTCTATTCAGTTGTTTTGACTTGAGTGGTGGTGCTTCTGGTGCTTTTCTCCACCTGAATCTGATGTAACAGTGTTTCTAAATTACTGAAGCCAAGAACCACCAGAATGTTTTTTGCAACAAACCAGAAAAACCCCAGAAGACGGTGTTGAATTGTTGTTTACTGTTTACGAGGGATTGTATTAAGTAAGTTGGTTCTTGGCTGAAGAAAAACCTAGTTACTCCATTACCAAATCATTTCACAGCTATCATTACAGACATCTGAAATGGTCAGTTCAGTTTTGTAACAGGTAGCAGGAACTCAGGTAGTCCGTCGTATGCCTGACAGCCCACTGGTGGTCTTCTGCCACAGGTGGAATAACTGATCGGGATTCAAAAAGCACATGTTTAGGTCTGAAGAAGTATTT
Organism: Nestor notabilis; assembly: GCF_000696875.1. Taxonomy (NCBI): domain Eukaryota; kingdom Metazoa; phylum Chordata; class Aves; order Psittaciformes; family Psittacidae; genus Nestor; species Nestor notabilis. The sequence goes on from NW_009928829.1 coordinate 2,352, forward strand.
GGTAGGCTTATTTAAGGCAGTTTGTTTAAAAAAATACTTTATTTTGGAAATAATTTGCAGAGGCACAGAGGCCCAATTTGAATATGCAAGTTAACCATGTGATCTACAGATCCTGTTGGTGGAGGGGGAGACATTTTAAAAACTAATTATATTTTTTCCACTGTTTCTGCAGTAGAAATAGATTTCTGTCTTTACATGGTTAAACAATTTAACAGGGAGGAATGAAAATTGAGTAGTTGAAGGGAAAATGGTTTGTGGTGGGCATGCATCAGGATCTTCAGAATATTCATCTTCTAAGGCATCTGACTTAGCACTGAAAGGGAAGGTTTAAAGGAGTGAGATTAATAACATTAATTTGTTTTTTTAATTCATATCTTAAAAGAGATGGGACTGTCTTCTTTCAATTGGTGCCAGAAAGGGAGGTCTCAGTAATTTGGGTAGTTCTGGGGAAACATGAAGCAGAAATACACATTTTGGTGCCAAGCCATTTTCTTGGTCTGCTGCTGTCTCCTCACTTCACTCATTTTTGTATGTCAGAAAGGTATATAGAAAGTTAAGGTGTAGGCAAACTACTGTAAGTAAATTATTTATCAGTTTTGATTGACATAACACATACTTTCAAGAAGCAGGTAATCTAGCAGTGAAGAATTTACAGCTTTCTTGTAGCTGGGCATTGAGTCAGTGCTTACCTGGGAGTCTTGCAGAAAGAATAGCTTTTTTTTAATTGTAGGTATGCTTAATAGTATTTGACTGTAATTCATAAATTGCACTTGCATAATATTTTTCAACATTGCTTTGATTTCCCTGCTAGTAAAAGAAACCTTTTGCTTTCCCTCCCTTTTTTATTGCCTGTGTTTAGCTGAGTTTAAGAAAATTGTAACCTCTCCTAAAATGTTACAAGTCTGAATAGTAGTTGAGCATGAAACTGTTAAGACTTTGGTTTAGTTATATGAAATGGTGACCAGAAATTGTGTTTGTAGGAAAAACTTTCTTGTAATTTGAGCTAATATATGACTTCTTGAAAGCAATTTGCTCTTGATTTCCTTGCCCGTCCTCCTTCCTCTCAAGCCTGTTCTCCCTGCTCTGGGTAGTATCATTTGTGAACTTCTAATTGGGAGAAAAATTACACTGTACAGTTCTTTGTTGAATAGCAGCCAATTCATTTAGTGACACATTTCCCTATTTTCCATCCTTTTCTTCTTTTGGCCGGTATGCTTTTCTCTTTTCCTAATCTTTATTCCTGTGTGTTCCTTACAGAAAGACCACAGGGGTAAAAGGGTCTGGCTGTTCTATGCTTCCTACATACTGTTGCTTTGCCAGAATCATCAGCAGAAATGGGGAAGGTGCTACTGTTGATGTCCTTGTTATGATCATACTCCTCCGCTTCTGGAGGAGCAAACACTGGGGGAGTAAAGATTGAAGTGATGAGGAAGGAATGATGAAAGACATGAATCTGCATCGAGAGAGGGGAGTGAATAGTGCTTATGCTTAAAGGTTACACAGTTGGAACCTTCTGAGCAGGGTATTGTAAGAAAATAAGTATCTTGTTTTACTTGCTTGCCCCAGTTAATTAAAACAGGAAAAAAAAGTTGGAACTCTGGGAAACTGTAAGAATTTTACTGGCTGACTTGATTATATAAATTACTTAAACATGTTCTTTCTTTCCCAAAGACCATAAGAACTTATCTTGCTGTGCTCTCGTGAAGCTCGTAAATACTGTCCTTGTTTTACACATGAAAAAGGTTGAGGACCTTAAGAGGTAATAACTTATTTAAGGCTCTTTTTATTATTTAGAATTTAGCATCAGTATGTAATGTTGGAAATGGATGTTTGTAGCTCTGAAAATAAATAAGTCTAAATCAAATCAATTGTTACAGATTTTGAGGTCTTGGGGCTGATGGGTTCTTCGAGTTAGAACGCAGCCACCAGAAAATGTGCTGGCACTGTCCATTTGGCTTAAGGCATGCGGTGATGCACAGTAGTTGAAAGCTTAGGCCATACACAGCCTTCTTTCAACATCTTTGTAGCAGTATTACCCACTTAAAGTGACTTCTTTAGAGATTACACCTGGAAATGGGCCTTTTATATCCCATAAAAGCTTTTTAGTTTCTTAGATGTCAGTGGCCTAAAGTAATCTTGACACCAGCAGCTTGAGAAAGAAAGATTGCTTTAATGTGCTGAATGAAGTGGGACAGACTTGGATATGGACCAAGATCTTTTAATCTGGAATAGATATATCTTTCAGTATGCAAGTTCAAGTGTTGTGGGAATGTTTTCACCGCTGTTTCTCTGGATCAATGATCAGGAAGCTTAAAGTATTTGAAATTGATGATTTTGTGGTGATTTAAATACAGGACATGAAGCAATATATTCTGCTTGATGTAGGATTTAGGTAGATTATTTTGGTCACCGTGTGAAATATTGTATTTCCTTAGTAATATTGAATATCGAGATTAGTTTAACCAGGGCTAAACTTAACCTATGGCTTGCCTTCTATTTAGGACTGTTCCATGTAATTTGAATGGCAACAGTCTGTGGCAAGGTTATTTGTTTTTTAAAGTTTCAGGTGTTTCTAAGAATAAACCCTACATCTTTCAAGTGAAGTAAATTACAGTTCTTTTAAGTAGGAAAAATTAATCTTGGCATTTTAATGTAGCTTTCTAAATGTGTAGCTTGAAAATTTTAATTTGGTACCTACTTTATTAGGCCTTTTCCACAAAGACCATTAAAATGTTATATATATTCCTTTTAGATTGTACCTAGTACAGCCACAGGCACATTAGTGCTTTAACTGCTTGGGAAGCTATGTAGATGGTGCAAAACAGGCTGGAGACTATATCTGACTTGTTTGTAACTTGACAGTTGGCTCTGCTATTGATACTCCATTCCACAATTAAGGAAGAATCCCTAGCGATATAAATAATCCTTAACTGCATTAAAGAAGTCTCAGAAACCCTTTAAATGCTTTGGATTAAGCGACAGCATTGCTCATGAACTGCCAATAGCAATCTTGGCTTCCAAGCTGTGAACAGGTTGTGCCAGGCAATACACTCAGGTGAATATGTGTGAAGTCTTGTGTTGATGGACTTTTTTTAAGCAAACTGTTAAGGCAAAGATCCGGAACTCCCCCAGTAAGATGATACAGTGCCTATTTTAAAAAGCTTATGCAGTTTGGAGTTCACAAACACTTTGTATCATTGTCCAAATTAGGTAAAGTAAGATTTTAAAAAACGTAGTAAGACATTTGCTAAAGAGCTTAAGTAGCAAATTGGGGAGGGACAGGAGAGAAGGTGATGGGGTAGCAGATATGAAGCCTAGAAGTGAAGGCCAGGATTAATACATTTTTGTGAAGAAGCCCAGCTACTGGAAAAATGGTTTCAGGTGTAATTCTCACAAGAATATGATCTCAAGATCATCTTGGAATGCTGTATTTGTGCTGTATTTGTGACAAGTATGGAGGTTTTTTACCCTTTATTTAAAGCAGCTAGAGACTTTGTGAAGGAAGACATCAGCTACGATACTTCTCTCTTTTTCTGCCCCTTTTCTGTTGTCATCCTGTGAATAGCTCCTTTTTGTATGTATGTCAGGTGTTTGGTATTTTTTTTAATAGATAGTAAAGGACAAAACTGTTGTTTTACTGCTGACTTCATAGGTTCTGAATAGCATCACTGAAGTTGAAAGAAGTCTCTTGAATTCCCTGTGCTCAATGATACTATGCTATTCACAGGATGACAACAGAAAAGGGGCAGAAAAAGAGAGAAGTATCGTAGCTGATGTCTTCCTTCACGAAGTTTCTAGCTGCTTAAAATAGAGGGTAAAAAAACCTCCATACTTGTCACAAATACGCCAGAGAAGAAGTTCCACAGCATTTCAAGATGATCTTGAGATCATATTAAGCTCCATGGATATGGCTTTAGGCCAGAGCTTACGAAGAACTTCTTGCATACTTCGTAGGCATAATGACAGAACAGCTCTTTTGGTGTTGTGCATGTAATGATCTTCCCTTGGGGAAGTTGTATTTAGTATTGAGCTACTGCTTAACAGGCTTAGCACCTTGGTGTCTGAGCAGTCATGGGTCAGTTTTGTTGGTAACACTGAAGGAACATGTTACAGATTTCTCGGATAAAAGCTTGACTGCCTGTAGATCTGCTAACAAGTCTAGAAAAAAATAAAAGATTAATAGAAATTCTAACCAGCAATAATGTAAAATGCCATATGAATAAACTTGGTTTTGATATTTGACTTAACGAAACTATCTTAGTACTCTAATCACTGTCCTTCATAGGGGTATTGAGTAAAATACCTGTTCTCTACATATTCTTAAAGTTTCTCAGGGATTCTTACAAAAATGGTGTTAGCTTTCCTGAAACAGTTCATTGAAAACACCAAGATTGGTTATTTGAGTAATAATATTAAAGCATTTGTATTGGGCACCGCTGGTGTTATTTTTTTATTTCATATAATGCATTGAAAAATCAGATTAGTGACAAATATAAAATCAGAAAGGTTAGTAAGTTTGAACTGGGTGTAGTCTGGAATGTTAGATTGCAACCCTCTTGTTGGTGTGAGTTCAGTTCTGAAAAGTATTCTTTTAAGAAGCCAAGAAAAAATGAGCAGTGAGCTAGAAGGTGGTCAAATTCCCTTTTTTAGTGAGAAAACAAAGTCACATGAGTAAAAGGGACTAAAATTGGGAGGTAGCAGTAGATGGTGGTTTACAATTTTGGCATTGTATATTGTGATGTAGTAGTACTGTAATGGTTGGTAGTAGGGGGCAGAGCAGCTAAAGATTCCAGAAGAACTGGGAGGAGTTGGTTTAAGTGAGAGAGTGGGTGTTTTTCAGCAATAGTTACATCGTGGCTGCTTTTTCCAGAGGTATTGTTTAGCATCTGTGCTGTGTCATAAATGTTTTGTGATGCTGGTCCATATTACTCAGCATCTCACAAGGCACAATTAAAACACTTCAACGTTAGAAGTGTTCCTTGAGCGTTCCCTGAGTTGCAGTTCGTATCAGACTGGCGTACAAATACATACATATTATATGGTGCCTTTAAGGTTTGCAAGCAGTACAGTTTTGGAACTACAGGCTACGAAGAGAGAAGATGGGAAGTAGAAGAAAGATAGTAGCCTGTGGTTTTGTGGGTAAATTGTGTTTACATGTACAGTTGCATCGGTCTTTGGGGGTGCATGCACTTACTTGGGATTTGTACTGTGTCTTGGACTAGAATGACTAGATTCTTGATTGTGAGCCTCCAAAGCAACTGGTAATTATTACTGAAAGACACTGGGGCTCTGCAGGGGTGCGTCTACTTGACTTATTTTGGGACCTATGGACCCTATAAATAGCTGTAATTTTTCTAATGATGCTTTGTATGTTCATGCTTGCTTTTTTGTTCATTTACAACTTACGGGAATTTATAGCTCTTCAGGACAGCTGTTTTTAATTGTATTGTTAGTTACAGCAATTAATAAGCTTTGATTTCTGACAGGATGAAGGAATCTTTTCTTTAGCAAGTGGTATGACTCTACCAAAAATAATGTAAACATCTATAAATGAGATTTTGGATAATTCGTCAGACATCTGACATGATCATAGATTACCTAGTTCCAACCCCCTGCCATGGGCAGGGACACCTTCCACTAGACCAGGTGGCTCAAAGCCTCATCCAACCTGGCCTTGAACACTTCCAGGGATGGGATGTCTGTTTATAAGCTACTAAAACTGGGTTGGAATTCTAATTTAATCTTTTGAGTACCCTTTTATTAGCTTGTAGCTTAAGTGCTACATGTCTGTCTTTGATATTGAATGTTAAATATTTGCATTCTTTACATAAATATAAGATACAAGTCAGTTCCTGCCCTGAAGAACTTAACCTAGTCTATCTCCTGAATGGTCATCACCTCAATGTTATGATTTTAAAAAAACAAGTCAGTCTTTTCTCCATGGCACAGGTTATATAAAGAAAACTGTTTCAAGAGTTTGGAATATTCCATTGCAGTGAAAACCTTAATTGAAAGCAGTGTGGTATTTTTCTATGTGACTTAAAATGGAAGCTGATAATACCCGGAAAACCTGTTTAATGTTTTGTAAAATTCTTGATATTTTAATTACAATGATTTTAATCCCTCTCTATTGGATCACAGTGTTGGTAGGGCCTGTTTTCAAACTGTGTGACTCATCTTTATTCTTTACTGAATTCTTCGTGAGTCCCTGAGTGGCATAAACTAAACCAGAGCTTGTTAAAATGTCTCTATTTAATAGCTGACAGCTGTAAGTTCTGATGAAGTTATTTTCCTTTTGAGAAGAAAAGGAAAAAAAAAACCCAACAAAACTAAACCCTGAGCATTAAGATTACTGTTAACTACTAGAGATGGTTAATAATACTGGAATACAATCTCTGTTTTGCACATTCTGTAGCTATGCAACAATTCCCCTTCAGCAAACTCTGCTTCTTCCTGTGATTTGTACGTCTTGCCCAGTTCTGCATCTTTGCCTCCTTGTGTGTTTTCTGTTCTTGTCAGTTCATGAAATCAAATGCCATTTTCTGTTTTCAGATACACGTCCTTCACACAGTTCTTTGCAGTGTTCTTCAGCCTCTTTTGTGATAGATCCTGAATGACATTTTATTAGTTGTCATCTTCCATTTGTGATTTTTTTTTTTTACTGTTCTATTTCCATTTTCTCTTCTCCTGTTGGGCAGCCATAAGACACTTATATCCCTTCTTTCAAACTCGGATTGCCCTTTCTAGCACTAAGTGGTATTAAATTCTTCATGATTTTTTTTTTTAACTGGAAGGGAAGTCTGATGACAGCATCTATTTATGCAACCTGTTTCCCTGCTCTTAGACCATTTGATCAAGTAGCCTGCTGATCTGTGTGACTGTCCTGAGTCTGTTTTAAGTTGTTGTGGGTACAGCCTGTGTGAATTGATTATATTCTCTGAATCGGCACTTAAGCTTCCCTAATTAAGGAAGTTGGACTCTTTTAAGCTGTTAGTAGACTGTCGTATGCAGTACAGCTGCATCAGCTTTCTTTTTCCCCTGCGCCTTCTCAGATGCATTTAATATCCATGCAAGTCTTACCAAAGCCTTACCCTTTGCAGTTAACTCTGCACTGTTAAATACACTGTTAAAATCTAAAATTCAGGATAATCAGTTGGTAGAGAAAGGTGCACTGGTCGCATTGGCTTGAGTGTTTCCAACCTGTTTCTGTAAATAGGGAATTGTATTTCACTGTAATATAGTAGTAGTATAATTCAGTTATATCATGCAGTATAATGTTAGCTTCATTTCTAGAAAGTCTTTATTTTCTTTCGTCTCTACAAATACCACTTGCAGTGATACAATGAATCTATGTCTAAATTTCCTGAAAAAGTGAAGCCTTCTAAGCTAACTTTCTAACTGATGCTAATCTGTCTGGTTTTTTTTTGCTTGCGCAAGTCAATGAGATGCTTGTGTTTGAGAGACCTTTACCAGATACATTGGGAACAAATATATTAATTGGTTGTTTGTCAGTTGCTGTCTAAGGGTAACATGCTCCATTTCATTTCCAGCCAGGTTCTCATCTTTCGTATTTGCCTCAGCCTGATACACATGTGAGATATATCTGATCAGTCAAAAGCAGACATTTCTTGCAGAAGCTAGGGAGGAGGTTTGTTTTCTCTACTTGGGATTCTGTGACTACTGTTGCTACTTTCTGGCTTTTGGAAAACCCTTTGCAATAAGTGTTGTTCCATTACCTAAAGGAGGCCTACAAGAATGCTGGAGAGGGACTTTTTACAAGGGTATGTAGTGACAGGACAAGGGGTAATGACTTTAAACTGAAAGAGGGAAGACTTAGATTAGATACTCGGAAGAAATCCTTTACCATGAGAAGTGGTGAAATACTGGAGCAGGTTGCTCAGAGAAGTTGTGGCTGACCTATCCCTGGAAGTGTTGTAACCTGGACAGGGCACTGAGCAACCTGGTCTAGTAGAAGATGTCCCTGCTCACTTCAGGGGGGTTGGAACGACATAATCTCTAACGTCCCTCCCAACGCAAGTGGTGCTATGATTCTGCAGTGCTCCTTTTCTAATGCTCATAGCATCGCTGAAGAGCAGTAGTGTCAAAGTGATCTATTCTGCCTGTAGAATTAGGGCTTTCAGTGTTGTATCTGGTTGTCTTGGTACAAGCAAAATCGGGAATTTCAGGAACTTCTGAAGACTGGGTCACCCTGAGTTTTACTCACTTTTTTTCCTGTATTTGGTGTGTTACAAACCATATTTTTAAGAGTAGGGGTTTTGATTCTACATATGTTATTAATGCTTGCCTTTAGCTTTTGAAAATTACTCCACAAACAAGTTTAAATTTACAAGCATGGTAACAAGTACTGTACTTTTAAGTGACGATAATTTCCACAGCATACAAAAGCATGTTTAAAAACCATTGCAGAGAAAAGGAATCCTGCCTTTCACACCCCTCATGAATCCAGTGGCAAGAGTGCCTAACTGGATATATTGCAGAGAATACAGCTCATTTTTTGACCATTTCTGTTAACTTTGGAGGGAGGTATTGAACTACCCATTAACTTGGCAGAGTTTTTACTGGGATTGTTCTTGAGAGCTGTTTGCTGAAGCTCCCTAGTTCTTTTTGGTTTTATAGTACCTGGAAGCTGAGAATTTATTTGGTGTAATCGAAAGCAGCCACATGAGAGTGTATCTATATATAGTAAATTATATTTCAATATGGCTTTAGGTCAAGTTAGTATCATCTTGTAAAATAACTGTTCTGTTCCTATTTCTATGTAGGGCAGCCAGTTATTAATTCTCAGTTCTGCTGGACCACTGTTCTGTTGCTTTGTGTTGGAGTGGAAGATTTGAACATGGTCTGTTTTCTTGGGGCAAAAACTATTTATCTCCAAATTGTTGTGGAGAAAGGGAGAAGCTGAAAGAGCTTTAATTGCCCACTAAATATTTCACTTGTAGAACAGGTGTTTTGACTCTTTTGGGTAGTTCTGTCTTTAATTCACAGATTATAAAATGCTAAATAATATCTTAAGTATGATCTGATGAAAACTGTGACTTCATTCACAGTCCTTCCAGTTCTTCAGAGATGCTTGTTATACTTCGGCTTCATGTTTTGAACGAAGTTTTGTTTTCTTTGTTCTGTGTTAATTTACTTTTCCAAGTCTGGAGGTGTTCTTTCACATGAGCATGACACAATGTACTGTCTGCAGTTGCTTGGATTTTCTATGTTCGTGTTCGGCAATGAAGGGAAGAATTCCGTCTTGGAAATAGAGTGATTAAATCGGAGAAGAACGTAAGTGGCCGATGCCCAGTTTATATCCATCAGTGTCTTGAAGAACAAGATCAACATGATACTTTTTTTGTTTCCCTTTAATATCCCATTAAGTGTAAGTTGATGTAATTTCTTTGTTATTAAGATGTTGACCCTTAGCTCTGATAATCCCATGGCACCTTAGTCACTGGTTATAATCAGTCACATGTTGTGCTTTCTCCCATACTGTTTGTTATAAGCTTTTGCGTTGTATTATTACAGACAAAATTGCTGCCTGTGAAATGCTCTCTAAAGCTCTTACAACTCCACTTTTGTTATTCATAAGCATTTATGGTTGGTGGATTTTTATATATATAATTTTTCATTGATATGTCTGTTGCCTTGCAGTCTTCTTTGTATCTTCTACCTTGTGTTGTACTTGGATTCCGGATTTTCTGGTTGGACAGCATAGTTTTGTTTTCATTTTCACTAGCATGGTCTTTGTCCATGTAACAAGAGTCATGGGGTAGATTGATTGGGAAACTTCATTGTAATTATCTTTAAAGTTGAGAAAGAAGTCTGCTGTGGCCTTTGCTTTATCTAAGGGAATTGAATAAACTTCAGTGAAGAATCTTCTGTAGTAAACATAGGAAGAGGTTTTGGAGGTGAAAACAGTATGTCAATGTAAGTGGAACAAATAAACTAGTATCTTGCAAACTTTTTCTTGACTCCTCCAGAAGCAATGGAGGACCAACCTGTCATGCCCAGATACTTCCTAATGTGAACTCTTAATTGCGTCAGAACATACTGTGATGTAAGGGTGGCAGAACTTTATTGTTCCCCTACTAAAGATTGAGTTGCTCCAGGATCTTTTTGGGAAACTCCTTTCCTTGGCTTTTGGAGAGTTCATTATTCATTTATACACTTAAAATTACAGGCTTCTGAGAATTTTCAAGAGTGATGCAAGCTTTAGAAATGCCAGCTCTGTAATGATTGCATAAGTAGACTGGGTTGTTGCCTCTAAAGAGCAGTAGCTGGGAACTGCCAAAAGTGAAATTATCTAATATCGCAGAGGGAATCGTACATTAGCTCCTAAAGTTAACACTTTTATTCCTGTGACTGTTTTTCTCTCTAGTTTTATTTACAGATTGCAGTGCTTAGGCAAGTTTTTGCAGTGAGAGTTCTCAACTATTTTGTCATGAGAACTTATGATTTCTTGTACATACAAGGTTTTGCTTTTCTGTTAAATATCAGGATTTGTTAGTTTTCCATAAATATGGCACAATCTTTTCTCTACTTCACCTTGTTATAAAAACTGCAGTATGTTTGGTTTTAGTACTGTTAATTATCTACTTGACATACTGCAAACTCAGGGAGATAATAAAATAGAAGAGAACTTTATTATTCACACATTACAGATGCAACAATCAAATTATGCTAAGTTTAAAGCTATTCAGTTATCCTTTAGGTTTTTATGATGTGTACATCAAACTTGTGTGAGATGATTTGTGGGCACAGACTCATATCTAGAAAATAGTATTACCAGTGTATGATCTGATTTGATGGCTCCTTTTCTCCTCCAAATTCATGACAAGGACTTTGGAGTAAAACTGTTTTCCATCTTTGATCCTGCTTTCATCTTATGCAGTTTTACAAACTTCTTTGGTGTTTTCACTTGGTCCTGATGTCTCATTTTGTCTTGTGAGGCTTTTTTTTTGTTCTTGGAGGCACCGTTTATCTGCAGATAAGTAAATAGTGTTGTATGTCTGTATGTATAGATACATGATTAAGCCAAGTACTTTATCATACCTTGAAGATGATGTAAGCTTAGATTTTTGCTAGAAGCTCTGCAGTTGTAATTGAGTTTGGATAGGATAAGGTATGGCATTTATGTATATGAATAGGAATCATCTTATCCCTGCTATAACTGGACACTTTATGGATTGCTTTTCAGTCTGAGCACTTCAAATTGAAAACATGAAAATTTAAAAAGACTTTTCATTCCATTTCAATGGATGTACTTTTTATTTCTATGTCTCTTTTAATATTAATAAAGCCAGAGTTGTATTAAAGGCTGAATCCTCTTACAATTACACTTTTGATTCCTTTAGTTTTCCTGCCTGGTAGAAGCTTTGGCAGCAGTAGCTATCTCTAATTCCGGGTTTGCTTCTTGGTTTAGGGCTTCCCTGTGATATCCTAGAATAGCTACTGTGATGGCCTTAAGCCATTAATATCTCATATTGGAGGAGACCTGTGGACAGTGGAGGATTTAAATAAAGCATAGCAGAAGTGACTGGCCAGCTGCCAGCCAGAGGACAAGTGGCTTCCCTTAAAATGACTGACAGAGCTTGAGCAGGCTGGATTAGATGGTGACTAAGGAGTAAACTGCAGGCTTTTCCTGAGGCTTTGTATGGTCTTTCTTGCCTCCTGCATCCTGAGGGGGGATGTGGTAGAACCTGATGTACATCCAAGAAGGAAGCATCTTCTACAGAATCATCACTTCTTTTGTTATGAACAAATTGAATAAATGTATCTAAAATAAGATGTTTGTGGTAAGACATTTTTTTTTTTACACGTGGCAAAGGGAATTATAACACTTACTCTGCGTACTTGCAAAGAACAACAGTGCCAGAATGCTGTAACAGCTTTAACCTGACTTGATCTCTACTGTAATCCCAAATCCGGCAATCCCCTTTGCCTTGGTTCATTATCTCTGATGTCTGCAATGTAAACGCCATGTTGAAGAATTAGGTATTAATCTTTTTGTCAGTTCCTTCAGTACTGAAGGTCACAGTATTTTGAGAGGCAGCATTAATAAATCTAGGCTGCTTTGGGGATAACGCATTTAAAACTTGAAATTTTCCAAAGGTAAATTAAAACAAGCTGGGGGGGAGGGGGGGATTTTGATTTTTTATTTTTTTTTTTTTTTTTTTTTTTTTAGCAGTGCCCTTTTTTGACTACAGAATACTTGCAACTTTCCTTGATGTTTACTGTTGATTAGCATTCAGGTGAGTGACTGAGTTAGAATATTAACAACAGCTGTAAGACCTGTCCCTTGTTTTCACCTTTGAGTTAAGATCACACATAAAAAGTGAGCACTGACATAAGTTCAGTGTTTATCAGAATTCTAATAAACCTTCCAAGAAGTGTAACTGAAAGTGTTGGACAGAAAGTTACCCTAGGTTCAAGGGTTGATGATTACACTCATCAGCAGGTACAGGGGAGAGAATGGTTTGTGCTGTAGTCACAGAACAGAGGCTGTAACCAAAGAGGAAGGTGGAATGGAAGAGTATGTTGGTAGGCTTGTGTCACTAGTCTTAAACAGCTAGCTGGAATTGTAATGGAGATGCTGAGGAGTTATGGATGTATCATACTAGGTAGTTGTATCCTCATGAAAATTGTGGCTGCCAGAAAATAAAATGCCTTTATCTCCTCAGAGAATACCGTAAATTGGTTGGATAACAATGTGTTATCTAACTATAACCTTTTTTTTATCCCAACTGAAACCTGTTCATTTTCTTTAGATCTTTTAGATTTATTTTTTTAATAGAAAATATTATTAGACCTTCTAAAGCATTTGACACTTCTGTAACTACATTATCTGGGCCGTTAAAACATGCTTCTCAGGTTTTTCAACTCTTGTAGAATCAATATTTGGATAATGTTTGGGTATGTGAACAGAGAGTAGAGGAAAACATATTAGTAATCCCTTGGCAAATTTAGAGCTGAAAAATACATACATCTTAGTATGTATTATGCAATACATACATCTTGGATATATGTGTGTGTATATATATATGTAGGGTGCATCCTAAAACTTAGTGGATGTTGAATCCATTCCTTATCTCTTTATACTTTGGGAACTCTTAGCAGCTCATAGGAAGCACTAAAGAAAAATCAAGGTTTAAGGTCTAACACCGAAATTTCATAGTTCTGTAGATGGATCTTGTGTTCAGAGGTGCAGGAGGAAGTAACTATAATCTGTTGCTGTAATCTTCACCTGGTTTCTGGTTGACTAAAGAATTAAAAAAACATAATGGATACTCTTCCATAAAAATACTGTATTTTTTTGCTAAGGTACCATTGCAAGACTTCTTTGGTAAAGACCATGTTCTGTGTTTCTTCCATGACCATGCCATTCTGGAAATTCAGTACGTGAAGCCGTTGAAGTTTGATAATAAAAATTACTGATTTTAATGGGAAGCTTTACTCAGTAGAGCAGGAGAGCACAACTCTCTGAATGAACCAGCTGAATGCCTGAGTCCTTTGCTGTCACACTTGTGGTCTGTGCTACTCACCTGGTACCATTACTGCTGCTTCTATGTTTTTCTTCCTTGCCTTTCCCCCTGTAAGCCCTTGCTTTTCTGGATAACCTGCAAAAATTCCTTGCTCGTTTGTAACCCATTTAATTCCTTCTGTTGAACATGTGGACAACTGAATATTCACTCCAAAGTGCCCGATTTGACACTCCAAATGCCAGAAGTGTAATGAGATGGTTTCCAACTTTCAGATACTATATTGGACTTGTGGACAGACAAGGTGATGGCTGTGAAATACGCACCGGGGCTCTTGAACAGATTTGGTTACAAGAAGAAGTGGGGCATAAGCAGAACTGAAACTGTGAAAACTGTAATTGTGAAGGTTCAATAAATTGTTGTCTTGGTTGGGTTTGGCTTGCAAGTCTTGCACCTTAAACTGCTGTCATACTGTCTCAGCTTCAGGATTACAGGGACAAGGAATTAGGCTGCCTCTTGGAAGAGTGAGTGGGTTTGTTGATGGCCTGGAAAAATAATGTAAGATTGGGAAGTATAGTACAGCATCCTGCTAGGAGATACTTAATTTTGGAACTTACTGAATGTGAGGTGGGTATCAGGCATTTGTATGTATTTCTTTAATTCCTTCTGTGGGCCATGATCTTAGAAACTAGGTGACAATGTGGAGTCGCAGTGAAACTGTCACTGCTCTTAAGTTGCTTGAACTTCTACATGCCTTCTAATTTAATGCCCTTGAATTTTTTGGCTTCACTTAATTCTTTTGCATCACGATATCTGACTCTACATTAGTATAAGAACCTCAGAGGTAGATTTATTCTCTTAATATTTGAGTGGAAATATTGTGCCTAGAGAGCTGCTAATTCCAAGAAGATAATATTTGTTGGGAGTTGCACTCTGTGCTTGGAATACTCTTATGCAAAGCAAGTACTTAGTAGTAGCTTTGCATAAAACAATAAGACACCAAGTTTTGGTCTTTTTAATGTTAAATTCTGGATTTTTGGCTGTTAGTCTGCACTATTATCAGTTCTTACTTTAAGTCCAGTCTTAGTTTTAGGTAACTGTTGTAATATCCCAGTTGTAAGTAGATTTTTTTCAGTGACTGCAATGAAAAGCCTAAAAGGTGACTTGGTTACTCTTGAGTCAAACACAAATGCCAAATTCCCTGAGTGATACTATCTATAACTTCTCCTTTACAAGTTTGCTTCTGTGGTGTACAAATGAGGTATTCCTGTTAAGTAATACTGGAAGATAATCAGTAACATGTTTCCTTGATTCACATGTGCCTCTCGGGCTAAGATACAACTTCTCTGTATTGAGTAATTTGTTTGAGGGTGTTACAGTGGTGGTTTTGGTTTGGTTTTTTGGGGTTTTTTTTGTGGGTTTTTTTTTTTTTTGTTTTTTTGTTTTTTTTGTTTGTTTTTTCTTTGCGGGGGTGTTTTCTTCCTCTAATCAGATTGTATATTCACACTGTTTCTGAACATGGTAGATGAAGCTATTTTTCTTGCTGCTTTTTCCATTCAAACTTTATTCCTGTTTGTCTTGTTTTAAGCCATGTTTCTTGTGGTGCCTGCAGAAACTCTGGGCACATCTTTCATCTGTGCTCTGGTAAACTCTGTTTAGGTTTTAATTGCTCCAGTACGTCACATATGAAATGTACAAATTGCAGTAGGTGAGATGTTGCATACTTTTGTGACCAACATCTGATTCAGAAATTGAAATATTAAAGTGGCTTAAAGCTTCCTGGGCTTCATCTGAATTTAATTTTAACAAATATTTAAAGCACTGTGGATGTGTCTGTGGTGTGTTCTATTCATGCAGAAGTTTTTAGATCCTTGATAACAAATACCATCCTTTTTAGTTTGCCAACTTGTGTTTGAAGAACATGGTGCTGACCTATGACAGCCAAAGCTTTAGTAACTTGCTAAACAGTGGTCATTTAAACCAACAAACCAAACCCAAACTTCTCTTCACCAAGCTGGCACTTCGTCATTGTTAAAGCTGTATGAAAATGGCAAAACATGGAAAATGAACTCGAAGGAGGATGAGGAGGAGGAAGAAATCTCTGCAACAGGTAATTTCCATGTCTTTGGTATGGAGAAGAATGAGCAAAGATAGGGAAACATTTTGTCTGTGGAAGAGGAAGAAGGGTATTTTGAGTAGGCTCTTTTAAAATGTTGACTGCCGGCTTCTGCCATCTTCTTACCACTCCCATTCTTTTCTAGCTGTAGTAGTGGATGATGGAAAACACCTTTTTGTGTTACTTGAGAATTGAAGTTGATTATCTTGATCCCTGGTTCTGTCCTTCAACTGACATGGTTTGGTTAACTGTTCCACTTGCACACTGTAGTTTGTTTCTTGTGATAACAAAGATAATTAGTAATGTAGAGGGTGCAGGAGCAAATACAGGAAGCACACATATAATGTGTTGACAACACCCCATGAGGTGTGCATGCACACAAACACAAATGCAGAAACATTAGTAATCATCCAGTTTCAACCCCCTGCCACGAGCAGGGACACCTTCCACTAGACCAGGTTGCTCCAAGCCCTGTCCAACCTCGCCTTGAACATTTCCAGGGCAGCCACAGCTTCTCTGGGCAACCTGTGCCAGTGTCTCACCACCCTCATAGTGAAGACTTCCTTCCTAATATCTAATCTAAATCAACCTTCTGTTAGCTTAAAGCCATTTTGTTTCTGAGGGAAGTTTTGGTGCCTAGGTCTAACAGCTATGGGTGTAACAGCAGACTGCAGTGTGAAGGCAGCTTGCATGTTTAAGGCTGTTTACAGCAAGGATGAGCTTATTATGCTTTTTTGTATGTTGCTGCAGAAATAGTAAATCTCTGACAACTACTCCTGTACATGTACTAAATGGATCTTAGGAGACTGTTCTTGCCACTTGTCTCACTAATTCATTGTCTTGCTATAGGAACAAAAGCTTTTGAACAGTCTTAACTTCTAAACTGTTCCAGGAGTGTATTTGTATTTGTAGTCCCTCACACACCACCTTTTGAGGACTACATTTGAGTTAAATCCTAAGCTGACATTGTGGCTTACTGGCATTTAAGCACAGTTCCTGCTTTTATAGAAGCAGAAAATGAATTGAAGGCTGACACTGTAATTTAAGTCTCAGCTATTTACAAAAAGCTATACATCAAGCAGAAAAGTAGCATGCAGTCAAGCATCCAGGAAGTGTATTACTAATGTGTGCTGAAGAACTGTTTTGCAGTCTGATGTCTTACTGTGTACAAGCTGTTCTGTAAAATACTTTCAGCTAAGAATTTAGACTCTGTTCCTAATTTTGCTAATTGCAAATTTCCCTTTTTATTTTCTATCCACAGCTCTTCATGTCTTTCAGTAAGAGGAAACTTGTCAAGATAATTGCACTTAACTATTCTACCTTGAAGGAGCATGTACAAAACTGATCTTAAGAAATCAGTATGTGAAGTAACTACCAAAGAAAGATAAATCAAGAAACACATTTTTATGGATAATTTACAGAAGAAATACAGACTTAAGTCCACTAAGAGATTATTCTCACTGACTTACCCAATCCTATCAGTAAAAAGGCACAGCTGATGAAAGGAGGAAAAGAGGATAATTGGAGAATAAAATTGAAAAGAACACTTTTTCTTAAAGGAACAAACTACATGGTATAAACTTCTGAAATACTTCAGTGACATGTTTTAACTTCTCTCTAGTAAACTGGTATTTCTGCAGTATTCAGTGGTTTGGTCAGCATCCTATTAGTAGACTCTGGACTGTTCTTTCATCTGTAATTACTTCTGTGTATACATAATGATTTTGCTGCTGTTTAACTAGGAATAACTTGTAGGGATCTAACAGCAATCAAGGAAATGTCAAGTCTATTCTAAAATAATAAGGCTATTCAAAGTATCTGTAGTATTCCAGCTAATTGTTCTAACTGTGTAACTCAGGAGAAGCTACTGCCACTCCAGCAGTGTGATAGTATTGCTATCCAGATGCAGCTGGGGAAAACATGGTTTATACTAGGCTTAGGTGCCAAGTAAATCTACTGTCGAGTGTTGATGCTGTAAAAGCTACGTTTCTTCAACAAACCACCTATCAGTCATTTCTAAATGTGCTAATACAGTTTATACAAGAGGATACTCCTCACTTCATGTGAGGTGTGCTAAGTATAGATCTGGCAGAAAATACTAATTTTATAATGATTTTTTTTAAAGCTGACCATCTTCAGTTGTATCAGAATCTTGTTACTGTACACAGTCATTTGTATAAATTGACTTCTCTGCATCAGAGGTGAAATGACATCCTCTGTGGAGATTTTACAGTGACTTCTGTCTTTATAAATGAATATAATTTTTAAATTATAAATAAAAATACATCTGTGAAATGTTATTTTGCTGAATTACTGCTTACCTGTTCTTCAACAGCAAGAGAACACTTGACCCATTTAGAAGTTGTGTTTCAGGCCTTATATTGTATCTCACAGAGCGTGTTCATGTCCTGATTGTACTTGGGAACAAACAAGTGTTGGTTTTGTATTGCTGTTCAGAACATGATGAAAAATGCTTGCCCCCCGGACCCAAATCGTTAATCTTCATCTCTGAGGATCAGGTTTTTGGTACAGAGGCACACTTTTGTGTTTGTCCAGGTCACAGCTGTGCAAACAGGAATCTTGGCATGAGTAGCTTCAACATTTATTTATACAAAAGGGAAAAAAAAAATCTTTAAAACTTAGACTTTTGGATTCTCCTGTGAAGATGAACACTCGGCACATCATAGCAGGTAACTACTTTTTAAAGTACCTTATTTGAATACTGTGTAGCAAATAGTGAATAATCATATGTATTTTACATTGGCACTTACTAGATTTTTCTATTTTCTTGTAGATACCCAAGTGCCAGTCCTGGATAGGTAAGTATTCTTAACACTATTTAGCAGCAATTTTCACAGAAAAATTAAGCTGAGGTTTATTCACTTTTTCCTTTGTTCTCCATATATTTTTCTGTTAATTCCTTTAGATAACTTGAATATGGCATCTAGATGCATGTAAGACTCCTTATAAACATTACACTTAGTTCATGAACTGCTAAAAGTTATTTCTGTGTTTCAATTTTTCCTGCTCAGTTTTCAGAAGCATTTTATGCTTATTTAGGCAGATTGGTTCTAGTAGCTTTTACTAGAAATTAACTTTCCCCCAACACTTGAACAAGGATGTAAGTGCCCAGAACAATCTTCTAATGTAGTAATGATTGTATATTTGTGTGTGCATGTGCATAAGTGCACTGGTTTTAATTCAACTTTCTCCTTTAATTTGCAGCTTTCCAGTCTGGTGTTTTTCTTGCCTCTTCATGACCTCGTGTCTTGAGCAGCCTAGCTGGATCCCCTGGTTCCTGTTTCTTCTTGTTTCAAAATTCTGCTTTCCCCCATTTTACACCCCCCTACCCTTTTATATTCATATACATACACTAGGCTTTTACTACCTGTTTTGGTCTTCACTGGTTTTTCTAAGATGTTGGGTTCCACCCAGGATTTTCCACGTGGCACCGGTGTCCTGGATTCCCTGCCACAGCGGAATAAATTTCTCTTGTAAATCTCTCAGTCATGCTTTGGAGATTTTAGAGACCTGGTGGTCCTCCTCTACGTTTTTGCTTTGCTACTTTGTCTTGCTGTAAGTAGACACTGGAGAAGCGAAGGCTGTATCTTCTCCTGCTCTACTTACAAAGCACATGTATTAACTATTTTAAAGAAGCAAGAGTGCTTGTGGATTGTGGGGGATAAATGAAGTGAATGTGTTCTGGAGGTAAAAAAAGCAAACAATCCCCCCAACAGCACATCTCTCCAATATGTTTAGATTCATCAGATGTTCTGCCCCTTCCTGCCCTTAATAGGAAATGCAGTCGCATGCTTCCAGGCTAAATGTAGTTCCTCCTTTTTTCTTCACCCCCCCTTCTGTCAAGTAATCTGTATTTTTGTTCAGTTTTGTATAATTTTTGAGAAGTCTTCCTGTGCAAGTGCTCAGCTATGGAATCACTTGTGCTCCACACTGCAAGAGAATCACTGCTGGACAGAACGTGTCTTAGACTCATCTTAAATATGTTTTGCTTTCTTGTATAAAACACTCCCTTAAGAAATAATCTTTTGAAGATGTTTGGTTCTAAATCTCTTCAGTTATCTGTTCACTTCTTTGCTGACTGATTCTGAAAAAGCATTAGGCATGTGTGTACTGTGATCTTCTCTGGCTCAAAGTGAGGCATTTGGGGAAAGATACCAGCTTTTAATTTTAGTGTCTCTTGGCGTTTGTGGCAGATTTTGGGGTGTGTGAGTTCCAAGTGACTGTACCCTCAAAGTTTGAATTTTTCTTACTATTAGTGTGTTGCAGTGCAGCAGGGATTTAAAATCTTAGTTTAACTTCCATTCAGCTACAAACCAGGAACATACTAACATAGTGCCTTGCAAAAATATTTAAGTGTAAAGCTGTTACGTTTGAATTTCTGTTCATGTAAACTGCTTTTTTGCATCATTCTTCCTGTGTGAATCCTTTTTGGGGGGAAATGGGCTGAAAGGAGAAAATATGCTACAGTTTTATCCTCATTGAGTAAGGTTTGTCATTATGATTTATAAGGACGTGACTGTTTCCGTGCATAAAATGGTAAAGTGGCTTATGTGGAGTTTTGAAATCAAATATTATTTTAACGTGAAAAGTAGTGTTTGCACAACATACGAGCAATGAGTTTGGATTTTGGAGTGTAGAATATGGGGTTGAAGTTCTTACCATCGTGTGGACTGCTGATAATTTCATGGGAATTCTCATCAGAGGAGACCTCTCAATGGTTTTACATTTCTTTGTATGTTTTGGTATCATAGACCTATCCAAATAAAACAGTGTCCATGGTTGTGGGTTTAAAATACACAGATATGTATTTAAATAGCCATGTAACTTGTATTGCTTGAGACCTTTACAGTGGTGAAACTTAAAATAGTTCATCTTAAGCTAATTCAATAATAACTGCAACTTTGTTCTTTTTTTGTGTTTCAGGGAAATGAGGCAAGCTACCCCTTGGAAATGTGCTCGCACTGTAAGTGAAATTGTTGGTTCATATTCTTAGGTTAATCTTATTTGGAGATTGATATGTACAACTTCCATGAATCAGTTCCCTACTTGAAAGGTTACACAGTTTATATACTAAACATAAGAGGAAAATTAAAAGATTGAATACTACCTTTAGAAATAACACAGCTTTTGCTGTTAGGTTGTAAAATGAAAAAATCAGTCCCTCTTTAAAAAAGAAAAAAAGAAACCCACAAAACCCAATGTAATGATAGTTTTGATGTCTGTACAGTGAAGTATGATAACTGATAGCTGAACTGCCGGGGCTTCTGCATCAGCCCCAGTTCCCAGAGATGTGGAACAGCAGCTGGTGGTGTGGTACATGCTGTGTCAGGAGTGAAGTGTGTTGCCTGAGCTGTCTTTGCACCCTCAGAGGAAGGAGATTGAGGCTAAAGGAGTGTTCATTTCCCTGTGTGTGCTTGCAGCCAGGCATTTAGGTGAGAAGCCTCTTGATGTTACTTTCTTTTGGTCATGTGAGCCTAAAATTCGTTGCTCTGTCTCCGGGGGTTATTCTACCCTGTAAAAATAACAAAGTATTACTTGCTTAAAGCTGCCCAAAGAAAGGACTGTCTTGTGAAATGTCCCTGTGGTGTTATGCTGAGCGTGCTTATTTTTAACTGCTTTTTTCCTTGAGTGTTTTTCTTCAGCACTAAATCATGTGTAGACCTGTGTATGGGCTGCCTGATAAAATTCCTCATCTTTGGTGGATCAGATTTTGTTTATAGAGGCTAATAAATTCAAGATAAGGACTGTCCTCTAAATTACTTTCACAACATTAATCATAACTGAACTCCAGCTCTCAGAAGTCAAATGGTAATAGAAAATAAGTAATCATGGAGGAATCTTTTCCTAAATCTGCTTTTCAGAGAAATGAGGTTTTAGTAATTTGCAAGTCCTCTCTGCCAGTACACATGTCCACATGAATTATAATTTTGAATCATCAGTTTGGAAACACTTGGCTGTCTTACCCACAGCACTGCTGTGTTATGCTCTCACTGTATATTTTGATAAATATGGCTATGTGGGTGGAAGTTTTGTATTTGATGAAGATTTCAGTAGTCTTTTCCAGAATTGTGTGTATCAGTTTTGAGGTACTGCACCGCTGGCCAGTTTTTCCTTAGGGACAGACTGTCTTCTGAAGATTTCACTTTTTTTAACTAGATATATCTGTGACAGAGTTATAAGCAGTGTGTTGCCACCCTTAACTTCTGATTCTAGGAAAAGCTGTGTTTGTTGGTAGCAACTGCCAACCTAAAAGTTTATTACTGAGCTTGTTTGCCCCCTCTTATTGCAGAGAAAGAGATTTCTGCATCATAAGCTGTATGTAGAGGATATCCTTGTGTAAACCTGAGATTTCACATGATTAAAGCTTTTCTGGTTTGGTGGCTGTTCTCACAGAAAGTGAGCTGTTTGGGCAGCCCAGCTACACACAGTAGGGAAGGTGTAGTTTCCCTTGCTTGATTGTGTCTCGTATCTGCAATGGTCACACTGTGCTTAAAGATTCTGTGGGCCTGGAAAGCCTGGAGGAGGTGGGATGTTTTGGGACACAGATGTCTACAGTGACGTGTCTGTAAGTCCACTAAGTAGGTATTCACCTTGTTATTCAAACGTTAAATATTTGTGCTGCTCCAGGTATGTGTCACTGACAGGAAAAATGCTTTCCAGGGCAAGACCAAACAATGTTTATTAAGATCATTTGATAGAGTTTGAATAGTTAGCCTTTTGGGAGACTGTCAGTAATGTATTCATGCTGTCTGCACGGTGGCATCAGGTCATAACCTCTGCCTGGTGGTGCAGTTGCTATTTTGGTGTCTTGTTTTAAAGAGTAATTCTGTTGTGAAGTTGGCAGTTACAGGAAGCAAATTCAGCAGAGGATGCACCCTGTTAAATAGTTGAGAATATTCTTTTTACCCTTCATTTTTGGACATTAGTTCTCTTCAGTGGGTGAATTAGGGTTGTTGTGTCCTTAAACAGTATGGGCTTCCTTCTCGGCTGTGCTGTGTCTTGGGAAATCACTGAAAATCTAGTGCTGTTTTACATGGTGATAACTTGATGTCAACCAAGCTATGCCAAATTATCCATGAGACAATTTCATCATAGCAAAAAGCTGTGAAGAAAACTATTTTACAGTAAACAACATTACAGGAAAGTATTTTGTAATAGAAAATAGCTTCTAGCATTCTGTAGTATAAACAGTATTCTATAGTATGTTTTGGTTTTAGGGTAAGGAGGCTAGTATCTCTTCTCTAACTTAGGAAATTGTAATTGACACATCTGAAGTCATGAAAAGGATTAGGCCAGCTGCATGTAAGCATATACACAAGACAAGTGGTTGAATGTGTTCTCAAGGGCGTCATCTTTTTGAAATGCGATCTCCAAGACTGAAATGGCTGGTCTTGGCTGAGCCCTGAAACATTATATTCCTGAATCACACCACACTCTAGATAGAGGTGAGAGCTTCTGCTGAAGGTCTCTCTTATTTTGAGATCTCTGCCATCCATTTTTATGGAGAGGAGGGAAATATTTGTTTTATTTTTTAACCTGGGAGTGTTTAAAACCAATTTGAGTATGTTTTATTTACAGATCTCCTAATACCTTAGCAATAATCTTGTTTATAATGATCTCATATTTGAAAAATATGTGGAAACTCTGTTCTCTGTGACCACGCTTTGGCCTGTTTTTTGTTAGTTATAACTTTGAGCCAATAAGCCAATATTTTAAGACTGAAAAGCCAACCTTTTAAATACAGGTTTAAACACTTACGTAACTACTTAGATTTCAGAAGTGCTCAGCACCTCTGCTGAGAGATACCCAGCTCTTCAGAGGTTTGTACACTTCACAGATGCCTGTTAAAGTGTTGTGCATTCTGCAGCAACGGATGTACCGTGCTTCTGAATATATAAGCAATTTTCCTGTTAAAATATCACTGCAGTGGATTTCAGAGAGATCTGTATTTTTCAGGCATTCTTTACCTTTGGCTATCACATCAGTGGGAAGCTGACCACGTACCTTTACACTGACTAGAAAACATGATTACATTTTTTGACATGACTTTTTTTCAGTGCAGAGCACTTGCTGCACTCCAGAAATCTGTTTTTAATGAAGCTTTTTGAGTTGCCACTTGAACGTTTTTATCTGAGCATCAGTTGTGTGAATAACATTTTGGAACAGTTGTTTTAAAACATAACATGGCAGGGGGGTTGGAACTAGATAATCGTTAAGGTCCTTTCCAACCCTAACTATTTGTGATTCTGTAATGGATCATCCTCTGCTGTTGTGTTGGGGGAAAAGAGTGGAGCATTCAGTGGTAGGTGTCAGTATATTAGCATCCAACTGGAAGGGAAGCTGTCATACTAAAATGGGAGCGAGACAGAACATTCGCATGTAGTTTCTTGGAAGCATGGAGTCCTTGCATTTTAACTTGATTCATCACATTTTTAGATGTATGGAAATAAATGACAAAACAGGTATTGTTTGCTGTAAAATTGTAATACTTGGGTGGAAGAGGAGTCTTTTAAAAATATAGATCTTTAAAAAAAGATCCATAATACTGGAACTCTTTAAAACCCTCCATCTTGTTGTGTTAATTACAAGGTGAATGAAATTCACAATGCATTATGAAATAAAGTATGCTTTAAAACAGTGAATAACTTGATGTTTCTACACAGCTACCAGCAAAGCCTTGTAAAGAAGAACATTTTGCAGGTATTATTTCCAGCCAGTTAGTAAATTTGTAAGCTCAGGCATCACTACCATTGGATACTTCCTGATTCTGGTGAAAAGCATATGGAAGCACAGAGCCTTGTGTCAGCTGATGGGCAAAGCACAAGAAAGGCTAACTTGAGTTTGAGGCTAGGGGAATGCTCACTGCAGCCAGAGCTGAAGGAAGCTCAGGCCACTGTGGTGAGTCACAGGCAAACTCTGCCTCAAGTGATGTAAACAAAGCTTTAGCCTCCTTATTTTGCTCAAGGGATGTTATTACCCTTTTTACATTATTGTGGACTTGGACCTCCTGGAGTAGAAGAACTTCCTTGGATTTCCTACCGTTTTCATGTCTCTACCCTTGAGCTTGTCTTGTAAAACTGTCTGCTACTGCCACCATCAGCCTTTCCATCTTGGAAACCTGTAGTCTGTGAACTACCTTATGCCTGGTGTTTCCCATATAACTTCAGGGTTTTTGAGTGGGCATTAGGTTATCTGTAAGGAGCTTTCAGAGAAGGAAAGAAGTATTCGGTTCAGGCTCTGAAAACTTGATTCAGTACTCTGCTCTTCAGTGAGATTTTAAGAAAGGCAGTCTGCTGCTAAATACTGAGGAAAAAGTGCTCTTGTGGGAGGGGGCACATCATCATAGATGAGGCTGTTGTATATGCACATTTGGGGAGGAGACCTGAACGATAAAAAGGATGCTATTGAAATCTGCTGTTATACATAAATGCTGTTTTTCATTTAAAAAAATAAAATCCAAGGCAAATCAAACAAGCCCCAAACCCCAGAAAACCTCCGTGGTTTTCAGGTAAGCTTAGCCCAGTCAGAGAGAGTCAGTAGAAATTATGGCTGTGAATTGAGGGAAGAAAGAATAGACAAAACCAATGCAAATTGAAGCCTTACACTCTAATGCTTTTATCCATTACTATATTCTTAGTTTATTTTGAAAGCTGTTTCACAAAGTTGCTACTGAAATACAGATTTATTTATTTTAAGTGTACAAGTGTTTAATTTGGGCTTGTGGAAAGGATTTTAAAGGTAGGTGAGATGCTTGGGATGTTTTAAGGAAAAAATGATGAAATTGTTCTGATATGAAATTCTCATGCAGTCAGTTATGAAACGCTGATCTGCAGATGTTGTTTTCATCCGTATATTCATTATGAACGGAGGGTTTTATGCTCATGAACTGTTAAAGGAAATTTTCCTATTCCTGTAATTACTTTGATTTTTTCCTTATTTCCTTCTCCAAGTATTCTCCTCCACAGCATGGCCACTGCCAGAAACAAAACATTGGACTAAATTTGATATTTGGTCAGCTTTTGGCAGAGATACTAATTTCTTCAGTACTGTTCTTGACTTGTTTTTTCCCCCAAGAGTAGAACCTCTCTCGATCATTAGTGCAGGCAAACCCTTCGCTTGAATGTTTCAAGGTTTGAAATGAGACATTTATAATCCCAGTTTTAGCAGGAACTGCTGCTGAAGTTCTGTACCTGGACTGTGTATTGCAGTTGAATGGATTGACTGTATGAGGTATCAAATTGGATGTGGAGAAAGAATAACTAAGACTTTCAGTTTATGAAGACTAATTTTATAATTCAGGCAGTTGTTGCTTAGCTGCCCTTCAGCAAAACACAGAGAACATTCATATAGTCTTACGGTCTTATGTGCCTTTCCGACCTCTTCCCCTTCCCATCATCTGATTCTTGCTTTTATCATCCATAATCTTGGCCTCTTTGATTACCATCATTAAAAGAAAAAATAAATCAGTGCTTCAGCTTCTCTTAAGCATTGCTGGCTTGTAAATATAACTGTCTGGCTAACTGCAAATGCCAGACTGTTTGAACTGTGGTTGTTATGCCCAGCAGATGATGGCAAAGGGTGTGTTTTCATCATAGAGTAGTTAGGGTTGGAAAGGACCTTAAAATCATGGAACTAGATGATCTTAAGGTCCTTTCCAACCCTAACTATTCTATGATTCTACGATCTAGTTCCAACACCCCTGCCATGAGCAGGGACACCACACACTAAACTATGTCACCCAACGCTCTGTCCAACCTGGCCTTGAACATCTCCAGGGTTGGAGCATTCACAACTTCCTTGGGCAACCTATTCCAGTGCCTCACCACCCTCACTGTGAAGAACTTCTTCCTTATACCTGATCTAAACTTCCCCTGGTTAAGTTTAAACCTGTTACCCCTTGTCCTACCACCACAGTCCCTAATGAAGAGTCCCTCCCCAACATCCTTGTAGGCCCCCTTCAGATATTGGAAGGCTGCTATGAGGTCTCCACGCAGCTTCTCTTCTCCAGGCTGAACAGCCCCAACTTTCTCAGCCTGTCTTCATAAGGGAGGTGCTCCAGTCCTCTTATCATCCTCGTGGCCTCCTCTGGACTTGCTCCAACAGCTCCATGTCCTTTCTATGTTGAGGACACCAGAACTGGACACAATACTCCAAGTGAGGTCTCACAAGAGCAGAGTAGAGGGGCAGGATCACCTCCTTTGACCTGCTGGTCACGCTTCTTTTGATGCAGCCCAGGATACGGTTGGCTTTTTGGGCTCAAGTGCACACTGCCATCGTAGCATCCATTTTAACACTGTGTGTGGTGGACCACTTTCTGAATGTCCCAATAAAATGTTCTTCTTTAATTCATTTGGTAGGTCCTACTAGGGATAGGCTAGCTTGAGATACAAAGTACCTTTCTGGCAAAAGTTTGGTTTTGTAGCACATCTTGCATGGAAGAGCTTAGCTTTCTGCTTCAGCAGGCAAGTGTGATGGCGTAGTTGGTCTTGTCTATCTTCTGTGCCAGCTGTGGAGCAGTGTGTGACAACTTGCATATGTGATAATTAGAATCAGTTCCTAGCAGAACATCGATAGAATTCTGGGTCTCACTTTCAGTCTTTGCGTATATATTTGTGAGGAAAAATAAATGAGTTGGAACTACATGATCTTAAGGTCCTTTCCAACCCTAACCTTTAGCTCCCAAACCAGGAAATTAACTGGAGTCATGAAACAAGACCTTGCTTGATGCTGCTTCTGGATTCTGAGAAAATGAGGCTGGTAACAACGGCTGGTCTTTAGTCCTGGTTTTTTTACGTCCTGATTTGTAAAAATGGCATTGTTGTGTTCTCAGGTTAGGGTTTTCTTAAGTGTAAATTAGAAATGTTTCAGACCTTGCAGTTCCTTAACGCATTAGCTTGTGAGGCAAGGGAGATGTGGCTGTGTTAATGCTGCTTCCATTTTTCTCCATTCTGATTTTGTGATATGGCAGAACCATGAAGTATTGAGGTTGCTTAGGTGGCTTTAATTGTTCCGTTTTAGTCAGTGCTGGTCTTAATATTGGAAGTGGGAGTCCACTGATCTGGTAGGAGGATGACAGTGTGTTATATACACTACAGATAACACTTTCCATTTGCTGTTTAGTTTTATTAAAATGAACTTATTTTTTTTAAGAAATAATTCATGTACCTTTTATTGCTCTTGGTTTTTCCACTAGGAAATAGTTCTAATAGTTAACCCTCACAGATCTTACTTCAGGGTTTCTCAGCATAAGTTCTAGATGCAAATGCAAACTTCTGATTTCAAAGTAGATCATTTTGAGGGCTTTGTGTTAACAAAGTAATGGCCAGTTACTTGAAAGATGTTGTGATTTGAGTCCAGGTAGGGAAGCAGGAGAGTTGTGGTTGGTCTAGGACAACATGTTAACCATGACTAATAAAAGTCAAGGGAGACTGATGTGCTAGCTGGACAAATCCTTATATGCATTATTGTAATGTAGGTATAAATTATGTCTATTCAAATGTTCATTTTAGATTGGAAATTGCATTTACATATGTAGTGTGACAAGCCACACTTAATGTTTTTGTGCTGTTTCAAATGCTGTGAGGATTTTAATTTTTTTAGGATGTTAACTCCTATGGAAATTGCAACTCTGGAGTAGAACTTGTGGTAGAAATAAGGTTCCCATGTTCACAGCTTGCCAAGGTGCTGGCTTTCCATTAAACTCCAGTGGGTCCAATAGCTTTCTGGCAGCATGGCAGGGAGTAAAGGTAGATTGAGCCAACCTTTTCAAAGACTGACTCCATTTACAGCTTTCAGATTGTGAGGAAAATGGAAACCCAGGAGTTTCTGTGGGCAGAAGCAAGAGTTGGCAAAATACCTTCAGTATATTGGTGAGAAGAAGCATTTTGTGTTGGCGAACTTACAAGCAACTGTAGGGGCTAATTGTTGGCTCTGCTTTGCCGTTCTCTTTATACTGTTGCCTTTTAGTCTCATAATTATGCTCTGCATACAGTTTACCCTGTGATGATGTGGCACCTTTTGCATGATCTGGGAGGGAAGGTGGTTCTGTGTAGTTACGCCAACAGTAATGTGCTCTTGATGCTGCAGTGCGGTGTCGTGCTGTTAAGGGCACACCTTCAATCATGTACTTCAATCATGTAGGCTACCACATAATCTGGTGGAAAAAAGAATGTAGCTTTATTGTAGTCGAGAGCCTAATTAATTGAAATACCAAATTGCATACTGGAAACCGAGGAAACTACTTGTAAGCCTCTGCAGATGCTGTTTAGCCTTATTTTTATAGCCTTAGAGGCAGAATCAGATCTGTCACTTGCTGGCACAGCAAAGGGAAGATTGTTCTGGGAGTACTGAACTTTTTTTGCTCTCTGCCTTGGCACTTGGCAAGGAGTTACCAAGACTGACTAACTGCAGAACATCAGAACTTACTATTCAGGCAAAATAAGCCTTGACAGAAAATCATCTTATTATGCTTCTGGATTTCTGGCGTGTTCTCTGCCTTGCATTCTGAACTAACACAGTTGTGTGCATCTCTGGATTTGTGTCTAGTTGGTTTTTAGAGAAGGATATCAAGAAATGTAAGTGGAAGTGCGTTGCTGCTTTGGTAGAGGATCAGGTCTTTGAATAGGCTATGATTTCCAAACATAAAGCTTTGCATGTTGGCTGACCTTATGTATTGGAAAAAAGTAAGTGCTGTTTGGTTTTATGCTGCACTTGTACAAAAGGCAAGTAGGTGTTACGATGAGAAGCGGATCAGGTGGTCTGTAGGTGCCTTGTAGAAGTAAAGAAACAACTTCTGTTACTATTGGATCAAATGCACTAAATGGAGCTGAGAAGTGTTGAGGAGACTGTTCATGCTGGCAACGGCATTGGTGTGGGGAGTTTGAAAACTGCAGGTTCTGTGGTGTGGTGTTTACTGTGTGCTGGATGCTTTCTAGGACTTCCTCCTTTATACCCAGACGTGGTGAGCAGTTTGTGAACTAACTTTGGTGTTGTAAATCAAGCTGCTGATAGGGAACTTCCAGGTTGGTGCAGGGAAAGTTTTTGCACCTTTTCAGTAGTAACAGAGTACAAGATTTCTTTTAGTCATTTTAGTGTATTGACAGACTTAGTCTGTTCCTGGCAAAATCCGAAATCTAAAGTAGGGTACTTTGAGATTCTCTGTAAATTGAAGAGGATAGATTAGTGGTGCTGCTGCAGGAACTGAATCTGCTTTAAGTTCTGGGACAACAGAAATAGATATGTGCAGGTCATGGCTACAGGTATGCCTGCTCCCTGGTTGAGATGGAGGAGGAAAAAATTATCTTGGGTCTGTCTGGGTGATGTCTTGAGCAATAACTGGTCAACAGTGGGACCGTGTTAACTAACTTCACTTGGCATGTAGGCCAGGAGATCTCATGTTTGGTGTGCTGAAGAATCACTAGTTTTGCTAATATGCTTACTAATATTTTTTCTTACTTACGTGTTAGTCTCGTGTAGCTGTAGTGGTAGAGGCTGCAAAGAAAACTCCCTCTCTTCCTTAATTTCTTCATAGCTGGTATTAGTAAGAGCTGTCTGACTAAGAACTAGCTAAGCACCCTCAATCCTTAAAAATGTTGTGTCAGCATAGGGTATCCAGGGAGTCACAAGGCTAACTGTATTATGGCTGGTGCGGGCAGGAAAAAAGGTAAGGCTTATTTAAAACAAAAAATGGAAAAGCTTGTGTTTGTCTTCAGTTTGATGTTATCCTTATAATCTTCCATGAGTGTTTTAATAGTTGTAGTGAACTAGGAGAAATTCTGGTAGGAAGGCATTGTGTTTAAGTGGCAAAGGATTTACCGAAGCCTTTCTGAGAATAGGTGTTGATTTTTTTTCCTTTCAGTTGATGCTGATGAAATAAAACGACTAGGAAAGAGATTTAAGAAGCTTGATTTGGACAACTCTGGTTCTTTGAGCGTGGAAGAGTTCATGTCTTTACCTGAATTGCAACAGAACCCATTAGTACAGCGAGTAATAGATATATTTGACACAGATGGAAATGGAGAAGTGGACTTCAAAGGTAAGACATGGTGCTTTGGGACTGTTTATCAGAATTTCTAATAAATTGAATTTTTGGAGCTTAAGAATTCAAATCTTGCTTCAGCTGAGAGGGGTGAAGAAAACTTGTTCATCAAAATAAGGTGCTAATTCCAAGTGAAACTGAATTCCAGTAAAACTAGTTTCTCTGGCACATTAGGGCACTCCTGAGTGAAATGCTTAAAAAAGCAGATTGTTTAGTCATAGCTTTCCAGGTCATACCAAGTTAGGACTGCTCATTAAGTATCTCTTGAAGTGCTGTAATTCAGACTCTTCACTGTGGTGCTAATCTGAAGTATATTCTTTGGCTGGAGAGACTGAAAAAGTGGGTAGACTGTGAGTGGTGTGTCTGTGCAGAAGCTGTATTTACCCAAATGTTAGATCTGTCTTTTGTTGGAGTATTTTGAAAACAGCTTTCTAAGTTGTGGAGGTGGTCCAGATTTTTCTGTTGATGCTTCCTTTACAGGATTCTTTTTAGGTAGAGCTTAGGGAGGCCTTTCAAATGAAAACTGCAAGTTTTGATTTAGTTCCTCCAAAATTTTAGACTTATGTTAAATACTTTGATGAGAAGGGCGAGCAGGTTAAAAATCTTCACTACTGGTTGGTGTTAAACCGGTCTCTGACCCTTAGAAGTGTAATGTCTGTAACTTCTGTTCAAGGTAATACTTAATATCTCTTGTTGCTCCTGTCTAGAAACGGTTAATCAGTTTTTAAGTGTAGAAAGCTCTTCAATCTCACTTCTATTGACAGGCTGACATTTTAAATAAGATGTTAAAATATAAATGCCACTAACCTTTACGAAACCCCTTAAATTTCTGAAGAAAGACCTACAATGTAACTAGAACGTTGAGGTTTTGATACTTTTTTCTTGGTATCCGCTTCCAAAGCAGTAATTGTTGTATATAATTGTTCAAAATCCCCTTGTGAAAAATAAGCAGTGATAAAAGATGATGCTATATTGTATGTGACATTGAGCTGTGATTAATGTAATTCTCGAGAGCTGTTCCTCTTGGGTGGGAACAGGAAGTTGTCAAAAACAATTTTCCATGGTAAAATGATGCTGTTGCAGTAAGTGGCCATGAATTCTGTTGTTGTCATCTGGCCAAGTTTGGTTCATTTAATTTCTTCGTTTCTGTCAAAGGGAAGCTCACAGGAAAAAGACAGTAAACTGAAAGAGGGTGGATTTAGATGAGACATTAGGAAAAATTCTTTCCTGTGAGGGTGGTGTGCACAGGGTGCCCAGAGAAGCTGTGGCTGCCCCATCCCTGGCAGTGTTCAAGGCCAGGTTGGACACAGGGGCTGGGAGCAACCTGCTCTAGTGGAAGGTGTCCTTGCCCATGGCAGGGGGTTGGAGCTGGATGAGCTTTAAGGGTCTTTTCCAACCCAAACCATTCTATAATTCAAGAAAAGCAAAATTACTTTTTGCTTGTTGAAAGACCTAAACATCTTGGTTTTTTAGATTAATCTTTAAGCATAATGCTGAGAAAGTCAAGTCAGCATTTTATTGGTAAATCGTACCTGAATTGTTGATTTAATGTCACAAAACTTGTTCCAACAGGAGTAGGCCTTTCAACCTAATGCTATATTGCTGCACCTCTGTATTCTTCCTGTACCATAGTTTAGCTTCTGGTTTTGAATTGTTACTTTCATTACCCAAAACTCCAAGAAGTCTATTTACAGGATCTCACCCAGACACAGCACATCCCAGGGTTTTATTTTCTTGGCAACTCAGGAGTTTGCTTCTGGAATGACTTCATTGTTGAACAGTGTTAATTTCCTTTTTCTATTTTTAATAGAAATATATATTTTCTAGGAATCTGTTTTAGAGTTTTAATTTTTAATCTAATTCCTGCTTTAATTTGAGAAAATAATCTTGAGAGGAGCTGGAAAATTGGAATCCCCACTGGAGTAGCCTTAGCAGAGATCTTGGTGAAGTTTTAGATGAGATTCTTGTGAACATCTGGCAACAAAATTATTTAAACACTGGTGTGAACGAGTCTGGTAGTGAGAACAGTGTTGGATTTGGTGTACTTCCTACTAAAGAGCATTTAAGTATCAAAGTATTGACACCCATATGATTTAGGTTAATTTAGATGATTTTTACAATTTCTAAGAAGTGTTTATTTCCTGGGTATATTAAAAAATACACTTTTTGTCAATATTTTTCTTGTACTTTTTAGAATTTATAGAAGGAGTCTCCCAGTTCAGTGTCAAAGGAGATAAGGAGCAGAAGTTGAGGTGTAAGTATTTTAATTTTTTCCTTAACAGAAACTTTTTGATCCTTCAAAATACTTCTGTTGGTTAACATTGAGAAATTAACAAATCCAGTGGGAAATTATGAGGGTAGATCATAAGCTTTTTCCACACATCTGTGGAAGAATATGCCGGTGTTCTTTATTGTGGGGAAGGTTTGAGGAGGCTGCTTTCTGACTATCTTCAGTTGCTTCCCATTTATTCTTTTTACTTCACAGAACTGTGTAGTAATGTGCTTTGATAATATTCTTATGCTCCCATAAAGCAAGGTTTTGCTACTGTAGTAAACAGCACTAAATTCTTGGTTTGAGAACTGTATCTGAGGAATACAACATGACCCAAGCCTTCCGTGTGTGGAAGGGATGGGTTCATGCATGGATGTAGCTTCCAATAACTAAGAAATTCAGTGTTAATGCCAGATTTGCAGCAAAGCAGCCAGGTGGGATTTTGATTAATCTATTCCCTGGAAGGTTGTCATTTTTTGTGCTTGTAAATGAGCTGCTACCTGGGTGCTTTACCTTGTGGTGGTGAAGATTTTCCCGTTCAGTATTTATAGAGCTATTTTACTGCTGGTGCTAAAACAATTTCAGTTGACAGTTCTTAAGTGAGGTTTTTCTTTTAAATTCCATTGTAGCAGCATTCATTGTTTTGTTTCTGATGTTCTAAGGGTGTTGAAATCTCAACTTAAAAACACAGGATTTTTCTCACTTTGTGCAGGATTGTGTCATCACTTAGTGCCAAGCACA
>NW_009928830.1:0-2024 GCF_000696875.1 Nestor notabilis
GTGAAACCATGCTGACTGTCACCACCCACCTAGATCAGAAGACATCATGCTATTCTGCTTCCCCGTAGTTTGATATGTTGGCATCTTACTAGCTGTAAGGAGGTAATTACTACATAAATAGGTAAAAGGCAGTCTGTCCTTCTGGTGAAGGAAAAAGAAAAAAATGAAATCTTTAGGAAGTTTGGGATAATGCACTCCATTTTCTTGACATTTTTGTCAACACTTGAATAAAAAATATGGAGTGTATTTAAAAGGATTATGAAATGGAGAGAGTCTGTTCAGGAAAGAGGATATAATAGTACTTTCCATAAGAGAACACAGTGAAGTCCAAGAAGTTTAGGACTCTATAAAGCTGAATGTTTTACTGAAGTGATGTAGAATATATACTGGTGTAGTATGTTTCTAGCTACTGAATTAACAGTATGAATGAAACAGGAAAGAAAGTGGAAAGTAGGAAACTACTGTGGACTGAAATCAGACATGTTTGTGTTGTAAGAGTTTGGTGTCATTACCATAAAGTTTAATATATTCAAGTTTGTTTGGGTTGTTTTCCCTTGTGGGATGGTAAACATTTTTAAATTATGTAAATGGCCATTGGTTGCTTTTCTTCCTGCTTTGTATTTCCTCTGCAATAAATATACACGCTATTACATGACCACCACTTGTAAGTGTTGGCTTTTTAAATGGTTTGAACAAATAGCCTGACCGTAAGGATTGAAAAGCAAACATATGCTTTGCCTGCTGAGGATAAGGGAGCTGTTTACAGGCATGATACTCTCACAGATTTTCTACAAAAAAGAGAAAAATATGATTGCCTTTCTCTTTACAGGTTTGCACTTTGTTTTAGACATCTGGGACCATGTTCTATGCCCATTTTGTCCTGAGCAAGCGTGGGGCATCTGGCTGGCGGCCCACTGGGATAAGAAGCTGACCAAAGCCCATGTTTTTGAATG
This sequence comes from Nestor notabilis, assembly GCF_000696875.1. Classification (NCBI taxonomy): domain Eukaryota; kingdom Metazoa; phylum Chordata; class Aves; order Psittaciformes; family Psittacidae; genus Nestor; species Nestor notabilis. The sequence continues at coordinate 954 of NW_009928830.1, forward strand.
TAACCTGGAGAGCAGCGTGGAGAGTATCATTTCACCCAAGGTACATATATTACACTGATGTAATGTTATCTTGTAGCAGAAAGAAATTCTGTGTACAAGTGGTAGTTACTATTCAGGTCACTGATAAAATTCGTCATGTTGTTATTGTAAAGGGTGGAAAGGTCTGTTCAGATGTGAAATACTCCATTGACTCTCCAACTCTTAAAGAGTATTTTCTTGTCCATTTTTTAGTGCTAAAGTATCAGCAATTTAGTTACAAAATGTTTTGCTGTGTATAATAGAAGACTTGTATCTTGATGTGTCATGTGTCATTTAGAAGCAAATGAAGAAGAGAGAAAAGCCCAGGCTTTCTGACAAGTAACTTTTAAAGGCCTTTTGATGAGACTCTTTCAGTGCTTTTGTTACTGGGAGCTGTAGAAATAATATTTTAAGATAACTGTTGTTTATGTTCATTACCTAAGTTCAAAGCATGTTTCTGCTTAGCTACAGCAAAAAGATCTGGCGTATCATTGTAGCTTGTAATGTTACTGGTTACATGAGGGTAGTTTTACATACAATAAAAATACTACACTGTAGTGTAAAAAGCTTTTGAAGCCTTTTCTCTGGTTTTCTGGGGAATGAACAGAGAGCAACAAATCTGAAAGAACGTAAGACTTCTGGATGGCTGTTGTTTAACCAGGTGAAATTTTGAGGAACTTGAGGTTTTCTTTTTATTTTTTTCTTTCTACTCTTCATGAAATTTTCCATTGAAGAGCTACTGGACTGATATGGTTGTGACTTTTGTCACTTAACAGATGCCTGAATGTCTTAAAGGAACAACAACTATTTGAAAAAGAAAACTTACTTTTATCTTTTTGGTACAAATATAAAATGTTTCTATAATACTACTCTGGATTTTGGAAGAACTGTGAAGTATAAGCATAAAACATATAGAACAGTCACAGAGATACTGTTCTAGAGCAGTGATTTGCTTCAGTGTCAACTCAAGGGATTTAGAAGGATTATGCTAATGTTCATGGCATCACTAGTGAGCTGCAGTGTTCCTGCAGAAAAAGGAAAATAGCAACTCTT
>NW_009928830.1:2055-25111 GCF_000696875.1 Nestor notabilis
TTAACTTTGTGGAAAACTTTCATTAGCTGGAATGTTAGAAAGACACTATATGCAACACAGATTTTGAATTTTTAGTAGGAGGTTAAAGCTCCTATACCTTGTATGGCTTAATCTTTCTAGGAGGCAATTATTCTATGTACCCTCCATCACAAGTCTCATGCTCTTTCACACTAAAGTACTTGAGAAGAGTCCTCCCCTGGAATCTTTTTAGTCAGTTTTCTGTTCCCACAGCAGATGCTTGATTACATAGTAAAGCAGTGAGTTTAAGGAGCGAAGAAATAACTTATTTTAATGTGGCAGTGCTTGTTTATGGATGCCCCACATATTCCACTATTTTTCTCTGATTTTTCTCTTTAACTGCAGGACAGAAGATGCAGAGGTAACAGGTGACAGTTTTTAACCAAATTTTACTTAAATTGTAATTTATGACTGTCTATTCCCACCCCCACCCCCCCATTAAAATAACAAAGGTATCAGAAAAAGATGTTATAAAATGGAGTTTGCTTTGTTACTTATTTTTTTACTAAACAGAGTGGTGTTTGGGAATTCCTGGAGTGAGATGCTATTAATTCATGGATGACCTGGCAAATATCACTAAATAATATCTAGAGTATCATCTTGAACTGTAAACTTCATGTTCAGTTGTTCTTCAGTTTTCTGCTGATTTTTATACTTGGTTTGGATATTTGATGTTACTCATGCAAAGCCAACTGAAATTTCATTATAGGGAAAAAAAGTGAGGCCACATTTAATTCACTGATTGTGCAATATGTTTTTAGGTGAAGATGGCACTTCGAACCTCGGGACATCTCTTACTAGGCGTTGTTAGAATCTACCACAGGAAAGCAAAATATCTTCTTGCAGACTGTAATGAGGCTTTCATTAAGATTAAGATGGCTTTTCGTCCAGGTATCTGTCTTTAAGCACTCTCTGAAAAGTAACATTGTTATATAAAGACATATATTAAGGTATACAATTCTATCTTCCTGTCTCTGTAGAAGAATTGCATACAGTTCTGCAGGATTATAGAAATTCTTGAGTGCAGTTTCAGTCTGCTGCATGACTGAGTTGTATGCTGAAAAACATCTTTTATGTTCTGAAAGAAAACTTTAGTGCTGATTCACTAAAATCTCAGCTAATCATTTTGGCTGTTGTTGGTGTATAAATGGAAATACGCTGCGTGGTTTTTACCTTCTGTCACAAGTCTGTAAAAGGCCAGTTGTGTGCACTGCATAGAAGCACAGACAGGAGCTTGTTTCCATCCAGGGTAAAGAGTGCCTTACCATGAGTTACAAAAGAAATGTGGAAGTAAGCTGGTTTTTTTGCCACCTTCACATTTTAGTTTCTGGAAATAATGTGAACTGTAATGTGTGCAACGAAGATTTTTCCCTTTTGTATGTGTAACACACAACTTCCCCCCTGTATTGTTGCTTACTCTTAAGATTTTTTCCATGAAGATGTGGAGCCACATTAATACCTGAAATGACTTTCCATCCAGCAATTCATTACTTGGCTTGCACACAGTTGGTAGTTTTCTTTCATTTTGGCCTGGGAAACGTTTTTTCCAGCTGCGGCAGTGACGCTGCTGGATACGTACAGCTGCTGAATCACATTCTACCTTTTTAAGTTAGTGAGTATAATAGATTTAAAAGCTGAATTTTTCTTTAAAAGCAACCCTTTAAAGGAAGACCATTGTTTTTTTGTTTAAGGCAAAAGCCAGTGCAATGGTAAATGCGCTGAAGGTGTATATAAATGCTTTTATCTTCGTTTCCCCCATCTCCATGTTCTGATTGAGGCATTGAACTTTATGTAGCTTTCAGTGGCAATTTGTTCACTGTTGCAAATCTTTTGATTAGTATTGCATTTAACTTCCCCAGGTGATCGTATCATAAATTTGTCTAATATCACAACACAGTTTGTTTTCCCAGTTTTTCCACTCCCAACAGAGTGTGTGTAGAAGGTGAAGCACCTTAAAACAAGGCTTAAGGAAAGTGGCATGCTGACCTGAAACATATGGAGGCCTTGTCTTTGTTCCCAGTTTATCAACTTTGTGGTTTAGACGTTGTCTTGACCCTGTCTGCTCTGAGAATCATGTACATGTTTTATTTTAAGCAGCCAACAACTAAAAAGATTGGATAGCCCTGAAAGGATGGACTAGGGTTTCTTCATTCCTAGCCAAGTTCCAAGATGAGAAAACTACAGACTCATGCTTGTTCCTGATCCCTCTGGACTGTGGTTCTTTGATTGTTCATTGCAGAGGGGAATATGATGGGCAGAGTGTTTCTGAAGTATCTGTACCTCAGAATTGCCTGTGTTGTGTGGGTAAGAAGGCAGAACATAGATCTCAAATGTTCTGCAAGTTACAGAAGAAATTGAACCTTCATTTCCCCATGCACTTTCAAGTGTTCTGACCTCTAAGCCTTTGAATAAAAGAGAGGCTTCAATTACTGGCACTGTTTTTGTGTAATACCTAATGTGGTAGTCATGCTCTCAGAATGCCCACTGAATAGCAGACTAAACATCTCGGGAGGGTAAGAAAAGGTATGTATGTGGTTTAGGTAATGCAGCTCTTCTAAATGCAGAAGCCTATGAGTTTGTGCAGCCCAAGTACTGTCAGTACTGTGCTGGGACTTTCAGAGCTCATTGAACTGACTGAATCTCAAGTAGCAATGTTGCCACTGCTCATCTGGAGCATCATGATAAACCGATTATGTAGCAGGTTACCTGCATAGTGTTTTGATGACATGCAGTGCCTCTGTTAGCTGCACAGCTCTGCATTGTGCTACACAAACGTCAAGTGATCTGAGGCTTCCAGCGTCATGCAAAACAGTACAAGAGCTTGAGGGTTTGTATTTTGAATTTAGACTGAATCTCAATTCTAACATTATCTAAGGTTTCTTCGTAGGTGTCTAGCATCAGTTCAGTTTATCAATTTAAAGACAAGAAGCTCATGCAGAGAGAACAATGCAGAGGGGAAAATGCTGTCCTTGTAAGGAATGGGAACTCATGTCTGAGTGTTCTTCTCTGCAGGGGTTGTCGATTTGCCTGAGGAAAACAGAGAGGCTGCTTACAATGCTATTACCTTACCTGAGGAATTTCACGATTTTGACCAACCACTTCCTGATCTAGAGTAAGCTTGGGTTGGTTTTTTGTGGTTTGATTTGGTTTTTCTTTTATTTCCATGCAAATGATGTTTGGTTTTAGTTAAGGAGAACCTGGTTTTAAACAGCAAAAGCCTTGCCAAGTTAAATCCCAGTCTGCAGGTAACTTGTATCCTTAAGTCGTTTGATACACCAAGGAAGTACGCCATCATTTTTGTACTGATTAGAGGTTCATAGTAGCATGTAATTTTAACTGAAGCTAAAGCTGTCCTTACAGAAGCTTTTAAGAAACTCAGATATGTATTATTATTTCCTTTTTTCTCTGCAAGGCATCACGTTCTCAGGTTAGACAAGATTAGTTTTATGGAAGTGTCTTTGTTGTCCTTCTGTAGTGGCACTTTCAGAACTTTTTAATACTGATTGGTGACTTGTGAACATAGTAACAAGTGTACAACTTGAATTGTTTGTTACCCTTTTGGATTATTCATAATGGAATTTCTGGGATGCATTTGCTTTACTGGGTGTTCTGTCTGGTTTATATATCAAATTAATTTGAAACTGCATAAAAATTCCGTAGTCTTCTAAGAAACGGATGTTAACACACCACAGAGTGTTAACTTGGCACTGCTACCAGATAGATTTATGATAAATTAATATATTGATAGCTTGTGAAGTTTGAAGAGGGGGATATCTTTTCTTGCTTATTAATTTGGCCTTTAAAACTAGTGACCCTGACATAGCAAGGAGTAAGAGAGGCACCTGATATATTTTCCAGAAGGTAACGCAATTTGGATTATAGGTTTTAACTGTGAATGGTCTGACTGGTTTAAGTAGTGTTTTCTATTCTGTATCCACTATCAGCTTTTTTATTACTTGATTGAAGTGTGTAGTGTACTACTTAGGAGCTCATTTCTCTAAGCAGGCTTTATCTGTTCTTCATTTTTAATAATTGCCTTCTGTTTGTTTAAGTGACATTGATGTGGCACAGCAGTTCAGTTTGAACCAGAGTAGAGTGGAAGAAATTACAATGAGAGAAGAAGTGGGCAACATCAGTATCCTCCAGGATAATGACTTTGGTAAAAATCTTGTGTATTACTATGTGTTACTAAGCTGGTTTTGGTAACTGTAAAGTTAGGGTTTTGCAATCACTATGGAATTCCCACCAAGTGCAAACCAAAATAGATCCAAAATGCTGTGTGTCTGTACATACAATTTTTAGTTTGTTCATGTCAGTTTTTCCTCTTTATTTCAGCAAGCTTTTAGCTGCCTATGTAAAGCTAAAGAGTATTCAGTCAGGTTGATTAGTGAAGTACTATGTCAATTACAATTTTCAGAATGTGCTGTGAATATGAAGTCAGCTGATGCTTTAATCAGAGACATGTTTCCAGTCAGAAACCGTTAGGAGATTTCTAAAGCTGAAGCAGTCAGTGGCCACTAGTTTACTACTTTCAGTATCTTTTGAAGGACAGCATTCTAACATCTGAATCAAAGCCTGAAGAGAGTTGCACTTGAATATCTAGTTTCCAGAGTACACAAATGTAATCCATAATTTAGTAATCTTTTTGAAACTATAATCTAGGTATCAATGGTGGTATTGGCTTGCTCTCTATTACATGAAGGCCAAACTCGAGGCATAAGGTGCAACTTTTTTTAATTCCTTGGAATTCTTTGGTTTCAGTGCTGCTAAATTTTAGTAGGATCTTGCTGAAGTCAATTCACATAAGTGTAGTAAAATTCTTCAAAGAGGAGATGATTATTTTTATAACTGTTTGAACAATATTTTCACTGTGGTGGTGTTGGGCATAATGCCTTATATCTTGACATTAACTGCATGTAAGGTAACTTGAAATGGTCTTACACATGGGCCTTTGATCAGCTAGTTCTCTTGCATCTTGGTTCTTCAGTGCTTATAGCAGTGAAATCATATCCTTGCAGGTGACTTTGGGATGGATGATCGTGAGATGATGAGAGAAGGTAGTGCATTTGAGGATGACATGCTAGTGAGCACCAGTGCTTCCAATCTCCTCCTGGAACCTGAACAGAGCACCAGTCACCTCAATGAGAAATCTAATCACCTGGAATATGAAGACCAATACAAAGATGATAATTTTGGAGAAGGAAACGATGGTGGAATATTGGGTATGTTTAAGAAATTTGGTTTTCTCTGTCCTGCCTTCTGCCTCAATTATTAGTTCTTGGGGGAAGCAGGCGAGGGTGTTTCCTTTGCTGCCAAGGTTCCTCTCTAAGTTGTGTCTTCAGCAGTGGGATTCTGGTTTGTGAGTGCTACAGTTATACAAATGTTGTGTAGCATGTTAAGTGTTGGCATATTTCAGATGAAGTAAGATGAAATCATCCTGAGTTTTTACCATTCTGTACCATTCCATAATGTCCTTCGGAGAAAAATTTTGTACTCTTGTTCTTTGACTCCTTCCAAGGGTTTAATTAACATGTTGAGAATTGTATCAAGTGCTTCTCTGTGGAGTGCTAAGAAACTAGTAAGATACAAATACGTGTTATGTGTATTGTAATAAAGTCTATTTGTAACCTCAAAATTTGAGCTGAAATATGCCTTGAAAAAGAACTAATTGCTTTTATGTCAGCTTTGAAAGTATACGTTTCTTTAACCTTTGCAGTATCTTTTTCTGTGTTGTCACGAATTTGTCTATGCTTGTTTCATGAATCTGTGGATGCAAAACTGATTGTTTCATATGGTTTTCAGATGATAAACTTCTCAGTAATAATGATGGTGGTATTTTTGATGACCCACCTGCACTCTCAGAAAGTGGAGTGATGATGCCAGAGCAGCCTCCTCATGATGATATGGATGATGATGATAATGTATCAAGTGAGTATGATCGAGGGCTAGATCTAGAATTACTTGTTCTCAACAAATTTAATTGGGATTCTGATTCATAGAATCATAGAATAGTTATTCCTTAAAAGCATGTTGAGCTCAAAAATATGAAATGTGGTAAACCACTTCAAGGTGTGGAGGAGGGCATTGTCAAGGTCCAATTGGAGAAAACCCCAGTGTCAGACCCCATTTCAGTTGTGATCCCAAGGGTGAAATTGAGGCAAACGAGGTAGAGTACTGTAATTGATCAGTTGGTTTATTATGAAAAGACAGTTATTATAAAAAAAGGAAATTACTGTAATAAAGGGAATAGCGATAGGACAGATCGGAAAAAAGGCAGAAAATGAAGCAAGAATTCGGAGTGCAGAGAGACACCACCATGGATCCAGCGGTGTCCCAGGGACCTATTGTCATCAGTGGTGGGAGTTCTTCAGGGTTTGTAGTTGATATTGGAGCAGTGTCCCCCAAGAGTCCGCAGTAGCCATCGGAGGTGGGTGTCCCCTTGGAGGTGTCCTGGAGTTGTCCCCTTGGAGGTGTCCTGGAGCTGTCCCCTTGAAGGCACCCTTGGAGGTGTCCTGATGGAGTTGCCCTCATGGTGATGTCTCATGGACTGTGTCCCTCGGGATCCGTAGTAGTCATCGGTGGAGAGTGTCCTCATGGAGGTGTCCTTCTGAAGTCATCCTCATGGCAAAGGCTTTTTTTTGTGATTACCTTTTCCCCCTTTTATAATGAGTTGGGGAGAGTACATCTGTTCTTCATGTCACGTACGTGTCGTGGTTTAAGTCCAGCCGGTAACTCAGAACCACGCAGCCGCTCGCTCACTCTCCACCTTTTTCCTTCCCCCCGCTCCTGGAGCTCCCACAGGTTGAGATAACAGCAGTTCAGTAACTAAGGTATAATACAAACCTCTACTGCTACCACCAGTAATAATAATGATAAGGGAAATAACAAGGGGAGAGGATACAATTGCTCACCACCCACCGACCAATACCCAGCCTAACCCAAGCACTGATCTGGGCCTTCCAGCTCCTCTCAGTTTATATACTGGGCATGACGTGCTGTGGTGTGGAATATCCCTTTGGCCAGTTTGGGTCAGGTGTCCTGTCTCTGCTTCCTCCCAGCTTCCCCTTCTCCCTGGTAGAGCATGAGACTGAGAAAGTCCTTGGTCAGAGTAAACATTACTTAGCAAGAACTAGAAACATCAGTGTGATCAGCATTGTTCCCAGACTGAAAGTCAAAAACACAGCACTGCACCAGCTACTAAGAAGGAGAAAAATGACTGCTGTAGCTGAACCCAGGACAGTATTACATGTTCCTGGTGGACGAGTTTCCCTGGTCTTGCAGCCAGCTCTTCAACTGGCTGTGTCTCCATCAATTCTTGGGATAGTGGGCAGCAATTCCTCACACTGATCCTCGAGATAATGGACTGAGGAGTCTTAGCTCTTTCCCACTCATCCCTCAGGCAATGGATGAGCGGAGTCCCATTTCAGCTCCTCACACCCTTCTCCCAAGCAGTGGACATTGGAGTCTTAACTCCTGTCACCCATCTCTGAGATAATGGACTGGTGGAATTCCACCTCAGCTTCTCATACCAATCAGATCAGTCTCTCAGCCATGGGAAGGGTAGCAGAGTTTCTTAATGTTTTGACAGTTGAACCGTTACCAGCTATTCCTTAAAATACAAATAGTTATTCCTTAAAAGCATGTTGACCTCAAAAGTATGAAATGTAGTAAACCACTTTGAAGTATGGAGGAGGGCATGGGAAGGGTGGCACAGTTTCTTAATGTTTTGACATGGTGCAAGATACTTGTTCTAATTGGCAGTGGGTGGGCCAGACAGCCCGGACTCGGTAGATCCAGTTGAACCGTTACCAACTATGACTGATCAGACAACGCTTGTCCCCAATGAAGAGGAAGCTTTTGCTCTGGAGCCTATTGACATAACTGGTAAGTCATTTGTGGGTGTTTTACCTGGGTCATCAGAGAGCACCTGAGTTCAGTTGAGTGTAAATGAATGTCTAGCACTACTGCTGACTCCAGTTCTCAGTTGAAAGAGAAACCAGAGACCAAGTGCTGTATTTCTTCTAACAGTAGCCTTCCAGCACTTTCCAGGTAGATATCTTACACTGATGGTCTTAGCTGATACTAGTTTGTAGTTTCTGCAGTCAGTATGTGCAGCAGCATGATACCGTAGCTTTGATAAACATGCTGCTTAAAATACAGTGCATTGGAATAGAACTTACCATGTCTTTAATTCTAATGCAGTATCTGTAGTGCAGCACAGCTATGTTTGATGGCCAGGAGTGGCTGTTTACACCAAGAATGAGAGCTTTCCTGGTGATTGATAGCTGTAATGAATTGATGATTTCAGGAGACACATCTGTATTTGATGTTCTACTAAATAGTGATATTCCTTGTCTTTTTCTCTAATGCGAGACACTGTCTTATTTTAACTGGTACTGTATTTGGCCCATTTGAAACAGATCCCTGCTTTATTAAAAAAAAAAAAATAATAAAGATTTGGAAAAAAACGTAGTTTGTCCTGTGTTTTCAGACTGAACTCCAGGCCCTGATTTACTGCTTGGCCAATTAAAAAGCCCTAGCGCTGCCCTCTGGTGGCAAGCTAGCAACAGAGGTCCTAGCTGATCAGCTGGGACCAGCAAAGACAGCGTTTGCCAGAGCTTCAGGGTCTGCTGCAGAGTGCCAGGCTGTAAGCAATTTACAGTAAAGTCATTCTAGAGCAGGATGAGAGGTACAGGTAAGATAACCACCTACATTAACATTACCAAAGCTCAGATAGGGCTTAGGGTTAAAATTTGCTGGCATTTTGACTCTTTGATCAGAGGGGCCTTATATCTCAAGGGTTTGCTTCTGAAGAACACCAGCCTGACAGGCAGGCCATGAGGGAGGGAGGCATGTGCAGCTGAGGGCATTGAGGCTTAGATAGATTTAGAAGAACTACAAGTACACATGGAAGAATTTCTAGGTCCTGGTACAGCACTCATAGTGGTTGACCCTTAATAGTGCTTGTAGCTTTTCATTTCTCCTCCTAAAGCTACCATTGCCTTAGATTCTTGAGGCAGGTTTATACATGGGCAGATAACACCTATAGAGAACCTGCAGGATTATTGCACAGCATGGTGTCTGTTTGAGCTGACCTTCATTACTTGCTAAAAATCTCAACAGTCAAGGAAACCAAAGCAAAGAGGAAGAGAAAGCTGATTGTGGACAGTGTGAAAGAACTGGATAGCAAGACTATTCGAGCTCAGTTAAGTGACTACTCTGACATTGTTACTACGTTGGACTTGGCACCTCCTACTAAGAAGCTGATGATGTGGAAAGAAACTGGTGGAGTTGAAAAGCTTTTCTCTCTGCCTGCACAGCCTTTGTGGAATAACAGGCTACTGAAGGTAATGGCTTTATGTAGGTTTGTTTCTAAATGGACTATATTCAGGATTGTGCCTCATACATCAGCATATGAATAGTGATATGTGATGGCAGTATTTATAATTAAAAAAAGTTCGATTCATTAGAACAACTAAGATAACACCAGTGCTTGAAATAGTTATCAGTTACAGAAATAAATGACTCTTTGTTAAATGTTACTGCTGTTGGAAAGGAGCATGAAGAATGGGGAAGAAAATGGTCCATAATCACTTGATCTGAAATGGGATAAAATGGAGGACACTGATAACTACAGTAGTGATTAACATCACCTTTCCCCTGTAGCTCTTTACTCGTTGTCTTACACCTCTGGTACCAGAAGACCTAAGAAAGAGGAGGAAAGGTGGAGAAGCTGACAACCTTGATGAGTTCCTTAAAGACTTTGAAAACCCAGAGGTTCCCAGAGAGGAACAGCAACAACAGCAACAGCAGCAACGAGATGTCATTGGTTTGTGTCTTGTCAAAGATTCTCTGCTTTCCCTCAGAGCTTATTTTTCTCTTCTGTTTGTGCTTTATATTAAGTCACCAAAGATTATGAATGAAGCAAAGAGCTTTGTAATGGTTGTTTAGCTCAATACACAGCCTGTGACTTAAAATAGCTTTTTTTCCTCTAAGTAGAAGACAATTGCAGTTTGATCCAGTGGATTAAATGGGTGTTGGATTGGGTTGTATGCACATCTGTACCAGTTCTGTTCAAGCTGGTGCCAAAGCTATGCAGGCTGTTAAATAGTGCTCAATTCTAAATTAATAGCAGGCTGGTCTTAGCCATGTAATTTGAAGCTGTACCAAAGTATCTATAACTAGGTTTGTTCTGGAATATAGATGAACCTATTCTGGAAGAACCAAGTCGTTTACAAGAATCAATGATGGAAGGCAGCAGAACCAACCTGGATGACTCTGTTATGCCACCCCCACCACCTCAGACAGGTGTTAAACGCAAACTGCAGCAAGTAGAACCAGAGCCAGTGTTACCTGTGAGTAAGATTTTTTTTTTTTTTTATTTTATTTTATTCTTAACATAAGAATGAAAAGTGATACAGATTTGAGGCACTAGTTTTCTGTGGTGATGTGAGTATGCTGGAGTACTATCAGAATCTATGGCCCTGGGTAGTCTTTGTGGTGTTTTTCTTAAGTGCAAATCTTACTGAAGCATTTAAAATGCAGGTAGGATAAAGAAATGGCACTGTCTTCTCCAGGAAAAAAAGCCTTTAAGGAGAAAAGCGTATGGCTTACAAAGCTATCAGGTTCTGCTCAGCAAGTGTGTATGAGCAGCTTTCACTGGTGAAGAAAGGATTGCGTTAGCTGTGTAACTTCCTTTTAAAGGTAGTCCTGATGTTCTACAATTAAAAGTCAAAGGAAAACTTTGATTTTTCAGGATTTACTAGTTGAGTTGTGAGTAGACTTGGAAACTAGCTCCTATCTTCCTCTTCCATAAAAGCTACGATGTAGCATGAATGGTAACCGTATTTGTGAAGGCAGGAGGAAATGGGCAAAATGAAAGGTGTATTCCTTTTCTGAATGCTTACCTGGTGAGAACAGTCCTGGTTTATGCTGTCTTTATCGTGTGAGTATTTTTTAACCCCACTTTTCACAAGTTTCTTGGCTAACAGGTCATTTACTGTAGAATGGGACTGTTGGATATTACATTATCTTACCAAAGAGGGTGGCAGCTGCAGGTTCTCTTGGCCATGTCACTGGGTGAAATTGGCATTGACTGTACTTTGTGGTGAAGTCGGCGCCATTGGTGTGTGTTGGGATTCTTTGATCATGCCAACCAGATCAGGCCTCTGGCAACATACCTGTAGCAGTATCTGTTCTGTGATTCTCTAAGAAGTTACTTTGAGGTATTTTGGGGTAGAAGCAGTGTAAAGCAGTTTCCGGGTGTCATGGTAACTTTATTGGCAAACACCTAACTATGTATAGATTCAGGGGGAGAATAATTTTATTAAAACTGAATACCTAAAGTCCTTTTAAACTGCTTTTCTGGATTTTCTTGGTATAAATATCTTCTGAGGAATGACACCTGAGCACCAAAGTCACTCATACATTTTTGGAAACTTTATGAAGCACCCACATCTTAATTCCTTCGTGCTTGCCTTGCAAAGAACATAATTTTGGTATTTTGAAGATGTCTTGTTCCAGTGAGTTGAAATGTGTTTGTGTAGTGCTGCATCTGGTTACGTGGGATTTTGAAGTTGCACAAGCTGATCCAAGAAATGAGATCAGTAGTTTGGGTGGTGGACTAAGTGAACTTTATTGGAAAGCCTTTTTCCTTATAGTGGTATTGTAATTTCTGGTTTGAATAGAATGTAAAAGATTAAAAATACATGTATGGACAGTAAAACAAACCAAACTGCTTTTCATGTTTCAAAACTGAAAAATACAGACAAATGGCTCAGATTTAGAGACTTGGATTTCGTTAAACTAGTTTTATAGCATCAGCATTCTATTGTAAAAGCACTGATAAAATGATGCTATTGGTTTAACTGTATTGTGTACTCTTAAAGCATCCACCATCACAACAGCTGGAAATGCCACCTGTAGAAATGCCTCCAGAGGAGCCCCAAAACATCTGCCAGCTAATACCAGAGCTAGAACTTCTGCCAGAGAAAGAGAAAGAGAAGGAAAAGGAGAAAGAGGAGGAGGAAGAAGAGGAGGTAAGAAATCTTACCTGGGATATGTTTTTGTGTTCCTCAGCACTGTTTGACATTGCAGTCACCAACTGGCATGAGAAAATAAATCTTTAGTCCTTACTTGGGAAACTAAATCTTCATTTCCAAAGGTTATAAATGTGGATTTAAAAATTATTCTATGACCATTTTGTATTATTTATATTATTCTGTATTATAAATTGCTTATACATTCTGCTTTGAATTAGAGGGTTCTCCTGTTCTCACACATGGTTGGATTAAACCACTGTATGTATTTATGATGCCTTATACAAGAAGTTTTGACCTTAATTTTATGGTTCCATTTTAAATAATTGATGCCACTTCATAAATGTAGATTTTCGTAAGAAAACCGTTGACATTATAAAATGGGATAACTGAAGTTGTTTCTTAGTGACAATATTTAATATTCTTAGAATCATAGAATGGTTTGGGTTGGAAAGGACCTTAAGATCATCTACTTCCCAACTCTCTCAGCTTTTCGTCATAGGAGAGATGTTCCAGATCTCTGATAATTTTTGCAGTCCTCGTCTAGACTTGCTTTAATAGGTCCATGCTTTTTCTTGTTCTTGAGGCCCCAGAGTTGGAGGCAGTACCTCAGGTGGAGTTTCATGAGAGCACTGTAAAGGGGGAGAATCCATCATAGAATCATATAGTGGTTTGGGTTGGAAAGGACCTTAAGATCATCTAGTTCCAACCTCCTGCCATGGGTAGGGACATCTCACAGTAAACTATGTTGCCCAAGGTTCTGTCTTACCTGGCCTTGAACACCTCCAGGGTTGGAGCATTCACAACTTCCTTGGGCAACCCATTGCAGTGCCTCACCACCCTCACTGTGAAGAACTTCTTCCTTAGATCTAATCTAAACTTCCCCTGTTTAAGTTTGAAGCCATTAACCCTTGTCCTACCACTACAGTCCCTAATGAAGAGTCCCTCCCCAGCATCCTTGCAGGCCTCCTTCAGATACTGGAAGGCTGCTGTGAGGTCTCCACGCAGCTTCTCTTCTCCAGGCTGAACAGCCCCAACTTTCTCAGCCTGTCTTCATACGAGAGGTGCTCCAGCCCTCTTATCATCCTCGTGGCCTCCTCTGGACTTGCTCCAACAGCTCCATGTCCTTTTTATGTTGAGGACACCAGAACTCCAAGTGAGATCTCAGGAGAGCAGAGTAGAGGTGCAGGATCACCTCCTTTGACCTGCTGGTCACGCTTCTTTTGATGCAGCCCAGGATACGGTTGGCTTTCTGGACTGTGGGCACACACTGCCGGCTCATGTTAAGTTTCTGTTCTGTGGATATCAAACCAAACTTCATTGATTGCTTTTATTTTGCACCCAAAATACATAATATTAAAATAGTTTGTTGAACGGTTTTATTGTTGGAGAAGAAATGTATCTGGACATGTGAAGTCACATGTGCAAAGAAGTGTGAATTACTTCAGTCAAGATGATTTTTCTAACAGTGTAAAAATCTGTTAGAGTATTTTCAATTGGAAGGGGTCTACAACGATCATCTAGTCCAACTGCCTGAACACTTCAGGATGTTGCTTTTAAAATATATAACACATCTTCCATAAACAAGTACTGTTCCTTGTAGATGAGTGTTTCATAGGACATGGAGAGCTGAGTCATTACAGCTGCTGGTCTTTGCAGCTTTTAGCAATAAACTGTTTTCCTTTTCAGTAGTTCTGGTTCCACAGTGAAATGGGAACATATATGTGTTTATTAATGTTTGCAAAATAAAAGCACCATTGATACTGTGTTCAGTGCTAGCACTCCTAGGTTACAAGTAAGGGTGTCTTTTCATTCAGCTGTCATGACTGAACTGCTGTGTGTTACTAATTCTCAGCATAATATTTTGAGGTATAATCATCACTGTAAGCAACCTTGCTACAGTACATCAGCTTAGATCTCTGTCTTCCTCTGTCCCACTTCCTTACTCCTGGATGTATCCTGTGACTCAAGTTGTCTAAACCTGGCTTGACGAAAAGAAAAAGCTGCAGTGATACCTAGAAATCTCTCTTTCATTTCAGAACTCAGTGGATGAAATATTATTGTTTTTTAATGCATGCATTTTGGCTGCTTGCAGGAGGAAGATGGCACAGGGGGTGATCAGGATCAAGAAGAAAGGAGATGGAACAAGAGGACTCAACAAATGCTTCATGGACTTCAGGTACCCATGATCATTTGCTTTCTCTTAAAGTAGCCTTTGATGCTTCTGAACGAAGTTGAAGGGTTAAGAAAGCTTTCTTTGCAGTAGACATTACAGACTTAAAATACCAGCTCTGTTTTAGAGGGGGGAAAAAATGCTTGTAATTGATTAAATCGTAATAGGATTGTCATTCTTTTTCCAAAGAACATCTGAAGTTCCAATTTTTTGCTGAAGTGCTTTTCAACCTTTATGTCCACAGTTGGTGTGCAAGAAGACAGAAATTCAGATTTTAAAATAATTGGGTTTGATTGTGTTTTTAATGAAGCCTTAGCACCTCTGACTTAGTGCTGTGTGATACTCAGCAAGCCCCCCAGCAAGGTCTAGGGATAAAACCCTTTTACAGAATGTTTAGTCTCAGCTAGGCTAGCTTGAAAACTTCCATGCTGTGATAAGCTGAATTTATAACAGCTGTGGGAGTCTGACCTTGCTGAGGTGCAGCATTACTTTTCAGCATGTGGCTTTGGTCTGCACAGACAGATAATCTTTGTAGGATGGATTCTGACTTGCTTTTTTTCTGGTAACCGAACACCCCATGTATACACTTAAATGCAAACTGCTGTCCATTTGCATCTAGGTCTCTGTGTGTACTTCATATATTCTTGAACTACCTTTGCCTTTCAGTCTAGTTTGTGGTTCCTACCCCTTTGTTCACTTCAAACATTTTGGCAACTCCTGAGATTCCCCTGTCACTGAAGTGTTTCAGTTCCATCTCAAAGCTAGTTTTGTTTTCCAAAGTCATCCTTGCTTTTTTGTGACATTGATAGGCTCTGTGTCTGCTGATAAGAGCTCATTGTCATTATTGTGTCTCTGAACTTCCAGTATAGTGAACTGGGGGCAGCAATGCTGCTGAGTTTTCAGTAAGCTGAGGTTAAGTAGTATTTTGTCTTCTATTAAGCTTCTCAAAAGTCTGATATAATCAAGCAGAAGCTCCACAGTTCTGGAAAATGTTGTCTTGTAAGAATTACTCCTTACTTCACAAAACAATAATACTTTGATTTCAAACTCCTAAATAGTCCTTACGACACCTAAGCAAAACTAAATTTAAGTGTCTTTACATTGTAAACTAATGTGATTTAAGTTTGTTTGCACACCTGCAAGACTTCTGCTAGTAAGATTGTTTTAAGCTGTGGTTGTGGCTCTGGTAATGGGCTCAGCCTCACACAGCCATTCGCTCACTCCTCCCTGGTGGGATAAGGGAGAGAATTGCAGGGGTAAAAACAAGAAAATGTGGGTTGAGATAAAGGTGGTTTAATAGGTAAAGCAAAAGCTGCATGCGTAAGCAAAGCAAAACAAGGAATTCATTCACTGCTTCCCAACAGCAGGCAGACATCTAGCTATTTCCAAGAAAGCAGGGCTTCACTGCACGTAATGCTTACTTGGGAAGACAAATGCTGTAACCCCAAATATGCACACACATCCCTCTTCTTTTCCCCCGGCTATTACTGCAGAGCATGACTTCATGTGGTATGGAATATCCCTTTGGTCAGCTGGGGGCACCATGAGCTGCTGTGAGGAAAATTAACTCTGTCCCAGCCCAAACCAGTACAACTGTTGCCTAAAAGCAGTTTTTCAAGTGTGCAGATGTTCGGTTGGTAATGTTGTGTAATGTTTTCCTCTCTGAATGTTTCATCACAATTTCTGAAAAGAGCTTTAGAATTCTCTTTGGACCATATGTAGCTTTTTTTCTTTTCTTCTTTCAAGCCTTTCTTCGATGTGCCCAAAAGAGCATCACACTGGATGGCTGAAACATTAAGTCCGTAATGAGATTTGAAGTTAAAATCTGTTTAATATAAAGTAATTTGGTTTGGCCAGCCTAATATCTTTTCATCTAGTAGATATTCCAGAGCAGACGGTTCTGTTTTAAATTGAAGACGTCAGTTGTTGTTCTAGCCAGCAAACAGATGTATTTTCCTGAATATTTTAATATGCTGGCCAAGACTTTGAAAAAAAAGTGTAAGTGACTTTGGGTACTTCAGCTTCAGACAAACAGGCGAGCTTTAGAAACAAACAGGCTTTCACCTTGGGAAAATGAGGCATTTTAAAGAGCCTGAGTTCTGGAAATTTTGTTTTAAACAACAGGTCATTACTATTTTTTGGAGTTTTTTTATTTGAGAAATAAAACAGGATGTATTTTTTTTCTTTTTCCTCTTCAAAAATATTTGTCCTGTAGGCAGAAAGGACTGGCTTAGCTCTTGGTATGGAAAGAAAAGCTGGTGCCATACTGCTGTCTTTCTGGAATAAGTTCAAGATTGATTTTTATTGGCACATCCCTGTGAAGGCTTCTTGGTTTCGTTTAGATAAGATCCATCTAGAAATTTCCATGTACATGTTGTGATGTCCCCTTCCAATATCACATCCTTCCCGGAGTCCTGGGGGTGACAACAACCGGAATCTTGCCAGCAGACATTCTTGTTTATATTGTAGTCCTTTATTTAATTTGTGGTACCAATGTTCGTGTTTTTCAGCGAGCTCTTGCGAAGACTGGAGCGGAATCTATCAGTTTGCTCGAGCTGTGCAGAAACACGAATAGAAAACAAGCGGCTGCCAAATTCTACAGTTTCCTGGTACTTAAAAAGCAGCAAGCTATCGAGCTGACACAGGAGGAGCCTTACAGCGACATCATTGCAACACCTGGTCCCAGATTTCATATCATATGAATGGTTAGATACAGCAGAGCTAGTGTTCCTTTCACTAGTGCATACGTGTATTGCCCCATCTGTAGGGCCCACAAGACCATTGCAGAAAATTTAGATTTTATTGTCTGTATAAAGTCCTTGGTTTTCTTTTTGGGTTATTTTGGGTTTTTGTATTTTAAATCTACCACTTAAATTTTTAGTGAAACTGCTGGGGTGGGTGGCTTGAGTTCCAACTACAGAAACCAGACAGCTCAAGGACCCAGATGAAGATTGTTTAACAGCTCGGAGCAGATGTGTGCAATATTGGTGCATGTAATGTTGAGTATCAATGAAAATGTCTTACAATAATTTGACTAGCTGATTCAATAGTGATATTTTTAACCTATACAAGTAAACCAGAATGGCCAACCGCTTGTCTGATTAAAAACCTTGCCAAACTCGTCTAAAATGTTTGGTCTGCTTCTCATAGTAGTGGGTTTTCCCCCCTTCTCTAGATCTTTGTGCATACCGTGGGTCTCTCAAAGCTGCCAATATGAAAGGCAGTGCCTGATCTGTCAGCTCGCGTTCTCACTGCGTTTTTGCAGTCAGATTTTTGTAGCCCTTGATGCTAAAAGGGAAACGGGTGTCTGTGGAAAGCACTTCCTCTATGTGATACTGTTGTGTACACGGAAGGACGGAACATGTGGTAAGCATTTTAGACGAAACATTCCTTT
This sequence comes from Nestor notabilis, assembly GCF_000696875.1. Lineage (NCBI taxonomy): Eukaryota > Metazoa > Chordata > Aves > Psittaciformes > Psittacidae > Nestor > Nestor notabilis. The sequence continues at coordinate 19,679 of NW_009928830.1, forward strand.
TCACTTGTCACCTCACGATGGTCCACTACTGATAATGGCTGATTACTGTTAATAAGCATCAAGTGAAATCTCTATAGTCATTTCATTTAAACCTTGAAGATCTCAAAATGCTTTAGGTTTGTTAGAGCTGTATATAAACTCCAGACTTTTTAAAACAGACTTCTACATTGTAAATTATCTGATTTTTATTAAGCAGGCATATGAAGACATGATTAAGAGAAGTCGAACAGTTTGCCTTTGTAAAGAGGCTAAATTCAGATGCCACCTGTACTGAACGGACAAACTTGAATATACAGCACAAACAGGCACAGTTCCACTTAATTGTGTAGGGTATTAATGGCTCTTTGGATATATTTATGGTTTTAGTATCAATTCTTCCAATAATGCACACTCCTGTGTTCAAAACATTTTATCAGTTTGGCAAAAGAAGTCCCACTTGATTTTACTTGCAGAGAATGAAGCTTTACTACTAGACCAGGTAGCACCAGAAATGATGTGAATATGTTGATTATGGAAACCTGTCTTAACTTTTTTTAGGGCAAAATTATTCACACTGAAGGTTCTGGTTTTAATGTTGGCACTTTTGTGAAATAATTTTGGGACTCTGAAAATTCAGTGTATACTCAACTGTAAAATTATGTGAATGTTTAAAAAAAGCTGAGACTACATGATGACCATGTTTTAATAATCATTGAAAAAGTTAATTGTATAAAGTTACTGCAGCTTTATTTTCAACATGATGTGCCTGTAAAACCATGGTTTTCCCCTTTGTAAAAAGAGACATTGTAGATAACTTGAATGTTTAATTATAGAAAAGGTCATTAGTTTCTTGTTACACATTTTTAGTCTGGTTTTGTTGCTTTTCAAGGTTAATATTCTTGAAAATAGTTGATGCTGTTATGTATAACTTTTCTAATAAAAGTTGTGTTATAAGCTGTTAGGCATTAGCTCTGTATCTTGTTTGAACACCTTTTGCTTATGCTGTAGGGACCTGGCATTTCTGTTGCTTGTTTTGGGACTGGAAGTGTAATGATTTAGCTCTTTTGAGAGATTTAGAGCTTGAATATGTAAATAGGTTACTTGCCATTAGGAAGGAAGAGTTATTTTACTGGCCATACTGAGGTTTTGTTCAAGTGTTCTGTGCTGGGAACGTCTGTGTGGAAAATTAGGGGGGACTGTGTATAGAATGTGATTCATCTCCATGCCAGTCCCTTCTGAATGCCAGAACGTAACCAGCTTGAGTTGTTCTAGCTTGGCTGTTCCCTTGCTGCTCGAATTGCTGCTGCATGTGGGTTTATCAGTGCTGCGGAAGCTTTGTGCTCCTGGATCGTCCAGACACTTGGATCCAGGCCTGCAGAAGCAGTGTATCTCCCATGGAATCAGAGCCCCTCACTCAGGTTACCTGCAGAGCTTGGAGCCTGGGGCAGTGGATTCTGTTGGACATGGGCTGCCTCCGGCAGCTGGAGAACCAGCCTGGATCCAGCAAGCTGACTTAATCCAGGCTCCACGCACAAGCCCTTGGACTGCTTTTGTGCCACTTGTGGCAGCAGCTGGGCTGATTCTGTTTGTGCTCTTGTGTCTTGCAGGGCACAGGCTAGCCTGAGTGTGTGTACACACACAGCTTGCCTGCACTGGAAAATAAGGACTTGATTTCTCATTCCTTTGGTTAAGGTTCTAACGGAAAGAAATACAGAAACGGGTAACTAGGATGAGAATTAAAGGAAGCTTTTCTGCCTTCTATCAATAATGTAGTACAGTTTTATGATCAGTTTTGCTCTTTGTTACACTGCTGTGATCAGCTTTCATGGCAAGTTGATTTTGCAGAGGTGTACGTGCCCGATGGCACTAAATATAATCTGAGGCAATGAGTGCAAGCTCTGCCTAATAAGGTGCAAGGTTTGCTACTAGGTTCGAACATGGCCTGTAAGTAGTACTGACAGACATGCATTTCTTGGAAAGCAGACTTCTAATACACTGATCAGCTGCTGAGTAAGATCTAAGGAATGGTGAGGGACAAAGGCTATTTTCTCTGTATTTCTCCTTTATCTACAGGAAGCATATTTCCCTGCTCCATTACTGTGCAGACAGATGATGAGATGCAGAAAGGCTACCTGTTGCACAGCATTTATTCTGTTTTCCCTATGACTGCTAGAGTACTTAAAGCACAGCATCTGCATCTTGTTACAGTTCCTCTTCAAATAAATGTCTAAAGGGTTTTAAAGGAATTAACCATAAGCATTCAGTTACTCTTCACTAGATAAGAAGCCATTTTCTTAGCAGTGCAGTGAGTAACACCATCTACTTTCAGAAACCAATCTTCCTATAAGGGATTTAGATCTGATCAATAACATTACCATAAAACGTATTTATTTCTTCCTTGCTCCTTCACCATCCAGGCTGGAATGTCTCCAGCATGTTTGGCTGTAGTATCACACTGCACCAGCAAGGGAAAGGAACTGCTGTGAACACCCCTTGGTGCTCCATCATCCCCACTGTCTGCAGGTTTGTTCTGTCTGCAGAGCTTGAGTCCTTCCATCAGTGACTACGAGGCATGCCCTCGTTCCAAATCACTCCTTTCTGGTGGGTGAAAAGGAACACAGTTAATGGAAATATTCCTGTGAGGAGATTCAGTTGTTGAATGAGTTGCTGCCCTGCGTGTCTGACCACCTCGAAGACATCCTGCTCCAGCTCTCCCTGGAGAGAGCTCTGTTCTCATTCCAGGGCGGAAGAGAGGAAGTCAGGCAGGTAATGCTATCTGCAGCTGGAGGTTAAATAGCTCTGCTGCTGGGAAGGGCAGGAGTAGAGGTCTGGCATTCAGAAGACGGTACAAGGCAGGTTCTAACAGTACTGGCTGAAGATACTGCTGGAACTCACAATTCAGGGTTTTAAACCAACTTGGTTAGCAACCCAGCTGGCAGCTTCATGTGCAGCTTCACTTCAGGGACTTCATTGGAGGGTCAGGTACATGGTGTTACAGATGTTGAGCTACGTCCATCTTTTGTAGACACTAGATTGTCTTTTCTGCTTTGATCTTCCTAACAAAGGTGCTCCTATACCTGCAAATAGAGGAAGTCTAACTTCAAAGGGTTCTTCTCTACTCCCTGTTGTCGCCCACTGCCCAAGTGTGTCTGTGTGGTGGTATGTAACCTTACTTGGAGGGGGAGCGACGTTCTGGTAAGTTTCTCTGTTTACAAAGCTCTCAAGTGGGCACAGCTCGTGGAACATAATTCCTCAAGTGGTCATCATGTTCCTGCTTGTGCTTTCTCACACATTCTTCTTGTGTCATACCCATGAGGTAGCAGGGCTCTACATTGTGAGCTGCTGGGAGATGAATGCAGAGCAAAGCTAAAGGACCAGGAAATAGACTGTCCCAACACACAAGGCAGAAAGGAGACAAGAACCAGAGGTAGGAAAAGGGAAGGTTTTCCCTCGTCGTTCTCACAGGAGCTGTGAGAATAACATTGGTTTAGCATTTGTTTTAGTTCAAAACATTTTCATGCAGAACCTGAAAACTCAGCTAGGAGAAAATATCCGTATTAGCCAAACACTAACGTTAATGTTGTGTTATAAGTAGAAGAAAGTGCCAGAAAATCTCTGGGAGAACACACCCTCCAATTTCACTTGGCCCCAGCTATTCCCCAGCAGCCAGGAAGGATACAAGAAGCAGTCTGGCTGTCACGAGCCAGGTCTCTACATGCTCTCCCCTCCTCAGTCCCTCTGCTTTTCTTGTTTGCCCAGCTTTTGTTTTCAATAGAAGCATTAAACATAATAACATAGACTGAAACTAACACTAAATAATTGAGGACGGTGTGGGTGACCTTTAATCATGTATGTTTATAAATGTTTGACATTGATCAAGAGTACATGTGATGAGAAACACAGATTTGCTGCTGACATTCAGCATCCTTTTAGAGCAGATGGTGTTTTAGAGCCAGTAGCATTCCCTGTGCAAGGACTCCTCTCCAGATTAAACTGTTATGCTACTTTCTTGGAATACTTTCCCCTTCCCTGCCTTGCAGTGCCCAGGTAGTGCTGGCAATTACTTGTACCATTTAGATATCTAGGTTCAGGGATGGAGGGAACCAATTCAGGGTAAAACCCACCAAAGGAAACACGGTTCTTCGCTCCAGCTGGATCAATTCCTGCGCCCTGCGCACTGGGCAGCCGCACAGGAACGTGTGCCAGCAGAGCACAAGAAGCACCAGGCAGGAGAACTGGGGAGGGGAGGGGTGAGGATTGCTTTGTCGGGTGGCTGTGCCAACTTTGCATGTGTGTTAAATCAGTCTAAGAAAGTGATTCGCAATAATGCTGTTTGAATTCAGGAGTCCCAGCACTGGCTACACCCCATGGATTGGCATGTTCATCGTCAGTTGTGCAGCAGTGTTAATAGTCTACTTTTCCAGCAGAAGTTGAATGTTCTCTCTCAAATGGGGTATTTCTGTGACAGAGCCCAGGTCCAGCCTCTGCCAGAGGATGTGTCTGCACTAGCTTTCTGTTCATTTTGTGAAAGCTAATATATCCAGTCCTCGCCTTACTTGAGAGTAAGCCAGAATTAGAGGCAACGTGCGCTTCACAGGCAGCCTGTACCACACATCGCCGTGGATTGTAGCTCTGACACAGAGGATTGGAATATCATAAACGGTTCCACCGCTGAGCAGTTCTGCAGAAAAGTCCAGCTACATTTGGTTTTGTACAAATTAAGCTGCTTCTCATGTTCCTTGACTACGGGACTAATCTCCAAAACAAAAGAAATGCTGATATTTAAGGAATAAAAACCCACAGTCAGAGTTGTGAGAAAAAATAGAAGGAGAAACAGCTTAGCATTTGGATTAAAAAGCCAAATTTGATGCTTAACTCAGGAATGTTTCTCTGATTGACAAATAACTGATGAGTGACCCTGCAAACAAACTACACGTTCTGTTTTGCATTTTGTGATTACATGCATGCAAACTTGAATCAGGTCTTGATGATGCTGAGGGAGGCAGCAATGAGCCAGAAAAGCCATGAAAAGGTTTGTTATGGTGGCAGCTACTTAGCAACACGAGCTGCAGGCTTTCCTTGATCGTTTCTCAAGGCTGGAATAAGTGCGGAAGACAGCGCTAGGTTTCATCTTCACATCTGTCAGGAGCAGTTCCAGTTCGTTAATTGTGGCAGGCTGCTCCCCACGGTGTGAATCGAGGCTGGGAGCTCTGTTGCCTTCACCACCAAGTCAGTGGAATTACAGGGAAGTTTTGGAGCTGAGCAGGTAGGCCTCACACTGGAAAGGTTTAGAACCAAGCCCAAGAGGAGCAGACCCACCACGTGCGAGAGGAACGTTTCAGGAGTACTTAAACCATCCTTCACATCAGCAGCAAAGCCGCTGTCATTCCGTCACTCGTGCTGTTCCCTTGGCAGGGGTGATGTGACCATCGGAGCATTGCAGATGTTCAGCAG
>NW_009928830.1:25142-25524 GCF_000696875.1 Nestor notabilis
CTGCTTCTGGTGCAGCACAGCTGAGCAAGCGGCTCAGCCTCTGGTGCACACACTGCACAGCGAGTTTTCAATGCAGCTCTGAACTCCATGTCCTCGTCACTCAGAGCTGCTCCCTTGGGCAGATGCAGAGCTCCCAGCACGCAGAGCCCAGGAAAGGAGCAGGCTGAGCCTTCCTCAGGGGGGAGCATTGGGTCGAGCTAGACACATACAGTCTTATCTGTATTATTTTGTATTTATGGCAGACTTTGCTCTTGTGACTCAGTGATACTGCTAGGAAAAGGCCCTTCTGGCTCAGCGTGATGTGCAGACCACTCATGCTCTGAGGGAAATACAGCAGGTACCGAATCCAGCCAGATCATAGAATCATAGAATCATGGAATAG
>NW_009928831.1:0-2270 GCF_000696875.1 Nestor notabilis
CAAGCTGCCGGCTGGGCTTAAACCACGACACTATCAAACCTAGAGTGTAAAGCCACAACTTATACAGACATTCAGATTAGCAAGTCTGGACCAGTTCTATCCAAGAGCACTGGCAGTTGTCTAGAAAGGCCTTGGAATAAGTCCTGGAAAATACTGGAGATAAGCTGTTACAAAATTTAAACCATAAGGAATTAAATGGTGAGAATATAATTATTGTTAGTCAACATGATTTACTAGAATATAAATCTTGTGAAGCAAATCTGATTTCACTGTCAGCCTTGATAAGATTATGGATTTGGTAAATAGCTGAAATTACATAAAGTATTTGACTTAATACCATATGACATTCTAATGAAAAGATTGAATCACACCACAAGTAGATCATGAGTTGCCTAATGGACAGGTGAGTTATTACTGAATTTTCTTTTATATGGTGTTTCACAGAGATCTGTATTAGGCATGGTTCTGTTCAACATTTTCATCGATGACTTGGTAATAAATATAAATCACTCTGATAAAATGTGCTGGAAGGAAGGTGCACAAACTATCCCTGTGGAATGACTGAAAAAGCGCAGCTGACTTGAAACAATGTCCCAAAGTAGCAAAAAGTACTAACTGTACTGGTAAATGTGTAAACAGTAGCACTGGAATAGTAAATACAGCTGTGAGATATTAGTTTAGTTTTGTGTGATTAGTACTATCATCTCGTAAGATAAAGCTATTGTGATGGTCAAGAGCCGCTTTTTGTGTTTGTCTCAACACAACTCACAAGACAGAAGAATCTGACAGCTCGTTCTCGCTTGGGCAGACCGCCGGGGCCAGAGCAGGGATCCTGCTTCAGGAAGGTGGGGGATACTTCCCTGTGCTGTCTTCCCTGAGGCCGTGAAGATAATTGCCCAGAGACAGCGACAGACACTGCGGCGCCTGCCAGGGCACAACGTGAACTGGGTCTGGGACTCACCAGACAGACCCCTGTGGATGTGTCTGCTCCTGTCAGAGGGTTCCAAGAGAGCCCGGCCCTATAAAAAGGCAAAACCATCCTGCAGCCGTGTGTGTGCATCCCGACACCCTGGACCACAGTGGGGTCACTGACTACAACGACTCAAAGGGCCACAACTGAAAGGACCACAGCTGTGTAATAAATAACTGAATGGGAAAATTTTGCTTCAGCAAACACAATTATTTGTTTAATGTTCATAATTTTGGCAATATTAATATGCGGTAGGTTACAATGTTTTATGTGGATGTGTAAGCAAACCAGCAGCCTAGCTTTGGAAAGTAGTTTCTAGTAATCTAGTCTAGTTTATCCTGAGAGTAAGATAAGCATAACACTAAAGCAACAGAAGTGTTGGCCGAGAGAAGGACACATAACCACTCTAAGGAGGTTATATGTGGTGCTTTATTTCGAGGCCCCGGGAACCAGGGGTACTCACCCAAATCTGGTTCCAAAAATCATCACAACACGTCCACAATTTATCCTATCAAGTATTACATATGCATTAGCTTTCCCAATATGTATATACATATTCATGATTTGTCCCCGCTTCGTATTATAATGAGCACAAAAGTCATTTCCATATGTTTGCGCTCGCGCAGTGCCTCCTGGTGGTCGTGGGCAAGGGTCTTAAGATGAAGTAAATAGTCTTCTTCAGATGAAGTAAGACGTCCTCCTTGCTGTGTCCTTTTTACCTTTCAAAGTCCTGGACGGGCCCCAGGGATTGTGCTCATGCCAGTATTCTTCATTTCCCATTGACTGATCCAAGTTCTGTTTGAATACTTCTTAGAGTATTGTTTCTACTCAACCATTACCTTAATAGCCTCATACATCTATGTCCATATCCTAGTTACCAGACCTCCCTGTTCCAGCAACAAGACTAACACGATTCAACACAAATCTACCAAATAAGGCTAAAATATTTCATACCTGATTAAATTTCTGTTAATCAATCGTTATGATTCATAACAGAAGGAAGCCATTGATAGGGCCAGTTTCAGCTGGTCTTGTGATTACAGAAGCAACTAACTGTGTCAAAGGTGACAAGAGCATCGTGAGGAAGACTTCTTACTTCATTTTAGCGACCCCAGCCCAGGACCACCAGAGAGCAACGCACAGGCGCCGAAGGGAAGAGACTTAAGATAATGAGTTCCTGGAATTAATTGTAATACATTGTCGAGGTTCAAACCCAGCCGGCAACTTGGAACCACGCAGCCGCTCGCTCACTCCCCCCCTTTTCCTTCCTCCCCCCGCTCCCGGAGGGATGGGGAGGACA
>NW_009928831.1:2282-8774 GCF_000696875.1 Nestor notabilis
ATACATGCTGCCTATCCTTAGAAAAACTATGAATATGTAACAATATGAGAGATAAAAACGAGCCTTTTTGAAAACTAGAGTTGAGCCACAGAGGAGAAATCCCCTGTGAAGTTCCAGTGCTGTAAATAAAATATTCTTTGCTCCACAGACTTTGTCCCTGGCTAAAATTGATGAAGTGAGCTTCTTTCGCACAGCTGGAAGCGCTACAGCTGGAGGGATCTCCACTTGCTATCTGAGATGTTGTTGCTGACTCCATGGGGTGGTGAGCCTATTTCTGTTTTCTTTCCTGCTTTCTTTCCTTTCTCTTTTTCTTCTGCTACTCCAGATCTGTTATAAGAATAAGAACTTGTCAGGGCTTTTGTTCCTCCTGACACAGTTTAGGGAAGTTTACAATGAAATTAATTGTTATTTTGTTTTCCAACCTCTGGAGGACCTTGGTTTCTCCCTTGAACCCAGCAAAGTGTGATAAAATACCAGCTCACCTGGACCCGCTGTGGAATAATTACTGAATATGATTTAGAAATTAAACTTATATTTAGAAGTGTAGCATTGTTCACATATAAAGGAAAACGGACTTTCAGGGTAAGATGCAGCTGCAGCTGGTATGCCAGGAATTTACTCCGCAGTGGTTCCTGTAGCAACATTGCTTGATGGACAATGGAGTGGAGTGGAGATTCAGCGGCCAAGTTCTGCCCCAACACCCACAGAGATGGGAACTAGGTGGTATTTGAAACTGATAAGCTGCCTAATTGCTGCACTAAGCCAAGTCTATCATCCTTTGACAAAATGCTGTCCTTTGTGTGAACTTTGCTTCATTGTAATGCATTTTAATACAAAAACACACCTCCATCTCCAATGCTACCCACCTCCAAAGTGAGATCACCCCTCTTTGAGCATGCCCTTTGAATTTCTTGTGTTATATACCTTTAAAAGCGAAGCGAGAGAAGTTTACACCAATAACAATAAAGGTATGTATGACTAGAGTCACTCAAGCTCCACCTTGAAAGTGAAAAATAATATAGAAATGGCCCAAGAAGTGGGGGGCATTAAGAAAGACACCATCGTGGATGAGTCAAGGAAGATTCCGTCAACAGATTACCCCTGACTCCTGGGACTGGTCGACGGGCTGGACGTTTCTTCCCCCACCATAGGGACGCCTTTGGGTAAGACTTGCACTGTATCCAGTGCTTCCCCAGGAAAATTAGGAATCTCTATATAGAGTTACTTTTTTTTACTTTTATACTTTAAAGCCAGGCTGTATGATTCATAACTTTGTCAAGCGTTTGTATATTTTATTATTTGCACGTGCTTTTGCAGACAGCGTATTTATCACTGGCAATCCATAAGAACCTGTATCTGTTGCTTTAATAAACTGCACTGTTTAAGTAGCTAGTCGTAAATCTCTCACTGAACACGACCAGATCCTTCAGTGTGGCCATGTTAGTTCATGAGCACGATTAGAATGAAGGTGCAGTGCACAATTAGTGCATCCGGAATCGTGATTATTCAATATATTGAATGTGACTGGACTGATAGTGGTAAATTGGACATCACTCAGAATCTAAGCCTAGCCACACTCAGCCCCTCTAATATCTGAGGACCAGCTGGAACTCCAGGGGGTTTATTTTCTGCCAAATTCCCTTACCTTTGAACACAACACCCGCCAAGCGAGACGGGGCAGATAGATGTACATGATTCTTTTTGGGGAAAGGTAATCTTTTAGTTAAACATGTGATACATTTAGAAAAGCCTCAAACCAACCTCAACAATAATGACTCTGAAACATGGTACTTGGTTTTGCTGTGTTTAAAATGGTGTTTAATAGCTAGGCCAATAAAAGCCACAAACACTGCATCTGCATTAATGTTTAGTTTGCATTCAGAGAGCAGTTTTAAAGTAAACCCCTTGATTCTTCACCATCACTGTGCTTTGGTTCACACCACAGGTCACCTCAGAGTGCATGGACAGGGCTGTGTGTCGCTGTAGGAGAAGATGTGTTCTGGGACTACAGCAAGTGTGCCAGGTGCTGATGGGCAGACATCCAGCCTAGAGCTTGCTCACAGTAGAATTCCCCCAAATACTTGTAGAGCAGATGTTGGGCTGTTAAGCAACAGTTTATCTACAAATCTAACTCTATTGTATATCATAATGCTAATGCAACCATACTTAGAAGTGACTGAAGGACTTCTTTCTATTCTATCAGACCTAATTTTCCTGACACAAAACTAAAAAACATTGTAAAAACTCCCCCTCCAAAATTGTCTATTCCCCTAAACTTCAAAGTTTTTATTTTCATCCATAGCAAAAAAAGAAATCTAACAAAAAACAACCCAAACCCCAAAACAAAACATTGGCACAGGGCAGGAGTATTATTGATTCAGCTTAATTACTGGACTGAAATGTGGAATGGAATCTAGAATGTTAAATTTTCTATATGTAGAAATGAGTGCCTTTTTGGAAGATACACTTTATAGTTGTGCTTTAGCCATTTATAAATTCTTTGTCTCAGTATCAGTAAAATTGGTAAATTAGTATATATATGATTCCAAAGTTTCTGGATAAATAGGTGTTTTTTGTGTTAAAAAAACCCAACTCTTGGAGTTGTTCTTGTGGAGACAAATCACTCATTATTAAGGCTAAGAAAAAGTCAATTAACCTTGATTTTTGCTAGATATTACTGTCCTGAAATATGACTTCTTTAGTCTCTTGCCATCAGAAGTAGAGCACTATAAAATAAATTGTTTAAAAGAAATTCAAAGTCTCTGTTTCAGTTTTTTTTTTTGCCTAGGATTTCTCATCACACTTGACTATATGCTTACAGGGTGCTAAAGCAGGAAAAAAACCCCACACCTTTTCCAAAGCTATTTTATGCTCTGGACAGCAAGTGGTGCTGCCACACACAGAATAAAGAATGGTTAAAAAAAACAAAGAGAAAGAAGATAATCCATATTGAGAAATTACTGTCCTTTCTCATTCAGAAGGCATGTCTGAAACAGTCATAGTGATATATATTTAGAATACCACTAGAACAGTGGTATGTAAACTCCTTGTATAGCAAGCACTTAGAGGTATTAAGGAAACTGACTGGAAAAACAAAAATAATTTTTTTTTGTCTGAGCTACTTCAAAATTTTGTTATCCACAACTGACCTGTTAAATTTTAGTGTTTCTTATGTTAATAATACATACAAAATCTTAAGCAACAATCACCAGCTTACAATTTCATTTGGCAGAACATCTGCTTCAATTATATATATTTAAACTTACCTAGATTTTAGTAGCAATGATTCAAACTATTACTCACACTTTACTATTTTTAATATCAGGATTTTTTTTTCCGGTACTTGCACATTTTTGTGCCTCGCTATTCCACACATTTGTGTAGCAAGATATTGAGCTCCTACCTGCAGGAGTTGCTATTTGTCTGTTATTTGATATAGATACGGTTAAAAGAAAACAACACTTTTCTTTGAGTATATTGCCCAGGCAAATAATGAACTGCATGATGCCACTCCAAACAGTCTAAAAATGGCTTTTTTGTACATTCGCATGTATTTTGATCTGTCATTTCCACATAAGTTTTGTGGGGTTTTAGTCTATCTTTCTTTTAAAATCTACAAAAACCAATATTCTCCGCAGAATGGAACATGGAGCATAGAAAAATCTTGCCCCTTACATTTTAGTATGCTTTTCAGATGTATGTTGTCAGCCATGTAAGGCCATCATAACAAATTTTTACCTCTGGAAGTTTGTACAGATGGAGTCCTTTCAAAAGCAGTGGTGAAGGAAATGGGAATAGGATTTCAATTTTTTTATAGAAACTTGATTCAGAGCCATGAGGCACTGAAAGTTCAAAAGGAAAACACAACAATGGTGAGATTTCAGGGGAGATTACTAATCCTAATGGTGGGGGAATCTTCCTGCTTTGTTTTCCATTGAATTGGGCTCCGGTTATCAGAGCAGCAGCTAGGAGAAGCTGTATGGTACCAGTTTCCAAGCCAGAGACCATAACCCTTACATAACTCTGAAACTTAAGAGTAGAAAAAAAATTACTGTCTTTGAACTGTGTCCAGAGATGCATAGAAAAGTGTAACAATGGACCTGTAAGAGCAAAATAGACTAGGAACCACTTCTGTAAAGACTGATAATTAGCCTCTAAGCCTGCCTTTCTTTACTATTTCTTTACATAGTAAAATAGTTTCCTAACTGAAAGTTGTGAATTTCTTTGTGTGTTGTAGAGCAGGTACAGAAGAAGTTGCCATTGAATACTCCCTAAACTTCAGTTTTTGGGACATTCTCCTGAGAATGCGCTCATATTTTTTGCCTGATTGTCCACATTATGGGACTCTCCTATCTCGTTATTCTACCAGAGTCTGAAAATGGGTGCAGCCCAAACTGCTTTGCAGTTCCTGCTTTTGCTTCACTCATACTGATTTTTTCCATTTAGGGTTGCTTTCATGACTGTATGCCTGTCTAGCAGGGCAAGAGGCCAAAATGAATCCTTCAGGTTAGGTCTTTTTTTCTGTTAGTTATTCATGCAATAATAAAACAGATCTCTCTTTTCTTGGATGTAACCCTTTTGGGCTACAGTAAGAGGGACTGGTTAAAAGAGATGGAGACATAAAAGAAAGAAATAACAGGTGAGAGGAAAAAATACAAAATTATATAGAATTGCTGCATTATAGATAGATTTGGTTTATAGTTAATATACTTCCACTTCTGGATTTTCTGTATTATATTTTCAGAGAAAGATCAAATATCCCACTTTGTCAAGATATAAGGGTTTGAACAAAAATTACCTCCCAGGCATCTTTAGGTAAGTTAGTTGAATGAACAGATAATCAAATGGAAGGAACATCTCATAATCAAAAGATAAATGGAAATGACCAAAGTTGACTGCTGAGTCTTTTCATGAATAAATCACAGTCAAAGAGAATTTTTTTACTGAGGAGGCAATCCCTAACCAGTTTTCACTGTACTAGCTTGTGCCTCTTTTTATTTGCTGAATTCTGTTTGTCTTCCTTTTGAATCTGGACTATGAACCCTCCCACTAAGAAATAAATGATGAATTCCACAATAAATATTGGGAGTGTCTCCTGTTCAGCATTTATTATTATTGAATTGTTGTCACAGCATGACTATGCTTTTTCCAAGTACTTCTTTCGGAGTAAGAAACACAGTTGTTCTAGGCAAATAATGTTAGTGGTCATCTCCATCTCTTTCTGATATATTGCTAACATTTTGCAAGACACAATACCTTTGTAACTGTCCTGGGGCAGAAAGTGCCTCATTTAAAGTTATTTTGACCAGGATGGGTAAGGTAGACCCTACCTATAATTTTTACCACATAAAACTCCAAGGAGTAACAGTAGCTCAGGATAGCTTTTGCTGACATTTATATGTTGGAAGATTCTGTTTTTTCTCAAACTCACCCCCAAAATGGCAGAAGGAACAAATCCTGCTGGAATGAAATAAAAGGAAACTTACGTGTGACTCCTTCACTTCTGCTTCCTTCAGATGGGTTCATAATTTCTTTATTCTTAAGGGAGAAAAAGAACACAATCATCAGCTTAAAACCAGAAAACAGCTTGAGTCTCAGGAGGAAAATCCTTTCAACTTATGTGCTAAGGAGTAGGAAACAATGCAGTAGGTATGAGGAAGCAGCACAAAAGACGCTGAGCATCATAGACAAACATCATGTTTCATATGATTGCCCAGTGAAAGCTCCTATAACTCACACTGTGGCACCCCTGAAAATCGTAAGTAGTTTATCTTTTCCCCCTCTGAAAAGAATATATATAAAACTCATCACCCATGCTCAGGTCAGACAACCTCAGTGGCTTCTTTCCTCTTCATCTTTCCTTCGCTGTTCCTTTTACCTGGAGCTATATGGATACCTAGATGTTTTGGCTATTCCTGTCACTAGCTTAAGGATCAGTCTGGTAAAATTTATTTAACCTTTCTTAAACAAAGTTTGCATGAGATGGAGTATGGAATACAGGCATAATTGTCATTGCAAGATCAACAAACTGTCATAGTGATAGTTTGCAGTAGTATACAAGATAAGGAGAAAGGTAAAATGCAATTTAAACCAAATTCTTTAAGCTCACTCCTCCAAGGAAAAAGAGAAAAAGAATGAGTGTCGTGGTTTGAGCCCAGCCAGCAACTTGGAACCACACAGCCGCTTTCTCACTCCATTAGACTTTCGCACTGGCCATATGGGGCTATTAAAGGGTGAGCGGGTCCTGCTGATCACTCCTTGGCTCTCCAGTCTATGGATCAGCTTATGGATGGGAATCAGAGGGTCTCTGTTGGTGCGATAGTGCCGCCAGTGCACTGTTATAGTTGCGATTGGCACTTTCTGTTCTTCAACTTTCAGCAACCCCACAATAGAAGGATCATCTGAGAGACCGGGCAAGGTAGACAGCTGCTTAATTTCCTCTGTCTTCAAGGCAACGATATCAAAAGCCCATCGATACCCTGTTGGGTCTTT
>NW_009928832.1:0-8947 GCF_000696875.1 Nestor notabilis
GAGGAGGGGAGGGGGGCAGAGAAGAGGAGGGAGACATCATTGGAGAACAGAGCATAGAACTGTAGTAACAGATTCAATAAAGCTTCCAAACAGCTGCATGACTTAATGTCTTGCAGAAGATAATCATGACTAATCATACACTAACAAACCTTCTTTGATTCCAAATTGCATCACGAAACAAAAATGAGTTTATACTTTTACTTTGCAAGTTTATACTTTATAACCTCCAAGTATTCTGCCAGCACTTTGCCTAGTCCTTTGGCTTCTGCTCAAAGAAAAGGATGGCAATTAAACAGGGGTTTTTGTGCACGGTAAATCTTCTTGCTATAAAAGTAACCTCTATTGAGATGTTTTCAAACCAAACTCTTTTGGAGGGCAGTCTTGGTCCTCAACCTCTCAGTATCTTTTAAAACTTAGATAAATACAACATTTTAGCCAAGACAAAGAATTCCTTTTGCTGCATGTTAGATGAGGTAACCTTTTGGTGTTATCACATGCTCTGAGATCTAATTATTTGAGAGTATTTCAATAGACGTTTATTCCAATGTCCACAGGTAAAGTCTCAGCTGCACTGGAATCAGTATGAAAGCTCCCGCTGACCTGAATATGAAAGGAATTCCATCTATATTAAACACATAAAGAAGTTGGAATAATTATTTGATAACAGATTGATAATGATATTATCTGCTTTTTTCAGTCATGGACCAATTATCCTGAAATAAACAGGACTATTAGTATGCTGCATATTAATAAATATACATTCCATTAATTTAAAAAAGGAACAAAGAGGTCTGCAATACAACAATTAGCAGTTAAACTTATTATAGCAATATCCTTTTATGGATAAAATAAGTATCAAGCTGGTTCTTCTGGTAACATTTTTTCTTGTCTTGGTTTTTTCTTCCTAATAACAATATTATATGGTAAGTAACCATCACATAACATACAGGCCCTAGTCAAGGACTGCTCCCTATCTCTCTCCTCTTCCATTAAACTTCCAGCTTTAGTGACCTGAGTCATCACAGACAGAAAAGGCTTTACTTAAGGAAAGAAAATTCTGGCCTCTTTCCCAACCAAAACTATTTAGATATTAAATAAATTAATTTAGAATCATGAGTTGTTCTGGAGGTACAAATGATGAGGCAAGGACATAACATTTCTAGCAAGTTTTATAGGCACTAAAGTATAGTTAATTATAATAATTCCAGTAAGAACAGAATTATTTGTAGGTGCACTGCTATACAGAAATGCAAAAGAATTGATAACTGTAAGAGCATACATATTTAGAAGATTACAGACTGAAGACTCCTTGCCAAATTCGAACAGAATAAATCACTGAGAAACTAATCTGATTTCACACCTGTACTTTGTTAGCAAGAAGAAAAGACTTCAAGGCTACCACTGATGCACAAAATTTTAATTTTTAATCCTATTGTCCGAAGAAATATTCTTCAATATAAGAATATTTCTTATTCTCTACTTTTCATTAGTCATACATGTTTTGGATAACAGCTGAGCATTTGACTCTCATCTATATGCCATTACTGAATTAGACAGATACAGGAAAAGAATCATTCAAAGTTCACCAGCCAGGATGAATGAGAGAGAACTAAAAATACCTATTGTATGCACAGCAAAAGAACAGATATTTCTTTTTATTTTCTTTGAGTGATTTACAATTCATTTACATTTACAGTATGGTCTCTAAAGATCAAAGTAGTATCTGGAACAGTGATGACAGAAAAAGCCATAACAAAATGTGTAACTACTCAAAATATTGGGTGTTTTATTCCTAAGGGGGGAAGGATGGAGGGAGAAAGAGTGGAAAGGAGGTTGAGGGGATGGGAGGAAGAGAGAGAAAAGGAAAAGGGGAAAAAAAACCACCATCACTCCCCTTGTCTTTTCAAGGATTGGCAGACAGTAAACAGCTCCATGATCAATAGTATCAACGGCAGACAACATAATACTATTGATGTTTTCTGTATCCTATTTCCTCTCCCCCTGCAGAAGGGAGAAGTGTTTTAGATATTCTGCACTCACAAAACTATGTGAACAGATACTGAAAAGTTGAAACAAAGGCTAACGGTATACAGCAATAGATGTATTTTCCAGGTGTATCTTGTAGAAGACCAGAACAGCAGGAGGTTCAGTCTTACTAAATAACGAACAGGTAAAATGAGTAGCCCACAGGGATAATGAAGCTCCGAAAGGGACAGGCTTTTGAAAGCTACTTACCCAGGTTTTAACAAACACATGATTTAAGTGGTCTGGGATAAGAAGAATTGCAAGTCTCCTTGGAAAAGTACAACTTACTATACATGAAAAAAGTTGTCAGTAGAAAAGGCCTGCTGTAAGATTTAATGGTGAGAGAGATCAGGAACCAAGAGCAAACAGTAAACCAGGAAAAGGGTTGCACAGCTGGAGATATTTATACCTACTAGGAGATAACAAAGTTATTCATTTCCTTTATAAAAAAAAAAAAATACTATTTTTAAAATCTTATGTGTTTGGGTGGACAAAAATGATTATTTTCAAATACACAATCTTTCCAGTTCTTCTCCTACTCAAATAGGAGTTGTGCTGTTTGGGCTTTTTTTTTTTTTTTTCCGTGCAGGAAACTGATTTAGCAAAGCTTTGAAGAAATTTAATGAAATTCTTAAAGACAAACAAACATTAACAGAAATTATAGCTAAAAATAGTATCTGTGGCAATAACAAACTCAAGTAAATGTGAAAAACATCACGTATAAATGCTCAAACCCAGCACTTCCAATTTGTTTTCAATTTTACTATGGCAGCACTTACAAGCTACATCCAAAATCAGCTTTGTCAGTACTAAAGACCACACACATGCCCACACACTATCAATCAGTTTTGAAAGACTGTACATACCAGCCAAGGTAGAGACAGGGAAACAGAGCAGTATCACCCTGATTTTCCAGACTGTGCGTGGCACAGAGTGGTTACAAGCACAAGAAGTAACTTCAACAAAACCATGAAATGAACCTGTATCTCCTTTCATCTCACTCAAAAGCATAAGTTTCAATGCCATCTCTTAAATCCTGCTTGTACCTCATTTTCTAATACTAGCTATGACTCCCTGCATTTAAATACATGTGATTCATGTCCTTTAGAGAAAAATTCTTTAAAAACTGACCCATTTGAAAATTCCACTTCTTGATCTTAAGTCAGACTTTATTGAAAAGCAAGGCGTTCTATTAAGCCCTTTTCTTTATGATTCCTTCAGTTTATCTTGTGCAGCACTTGTTAAGGGCAGATACTAGTAAACATTTGGGAAAAAGATTATCTATGGTCCATGTGGTATTCAGTCTGAATAAATAAGACTCTATGGATATGGTATGCATTAAACAGCTACATCTGATTTTAGACATTATTCACAACAAAAAATATAACCTCGTCCTGATTATGTTTCCAGAAGGGAAAAAGCAAAAACAACAAACCCAACAGTACCTTTAGAAATGCCAGTGCTGAAATGCTTTGGCTTGCCTTTTCCATTGTTTTGCTATTTGTGTGGATTTTGGTTTTTTAATTCTTCACACAGTAGAGCGCTATTCAAATATTTAAGATGACCATCAGTCATATTTTAAGTTTTGAAAAGAAACGGGTTTTTAAGTCAATTTTCAAAAGCATTACTGCTTAGCTATATGAAAATATAACTCTAGTTAACATTTTTAGATGGAAAATTATAATGATGAATTTATGTAAGAGATGACATAAAAGAAAACCAAAGATTTAAGGGGTTTGTACACTACAATTGAATGTGTGACTGCAGCACAGGTAGGGCTAGTTTTAGTTTAGCAAGTAACTGTAACAATGAACTCAATGTGGCATTCAGTTCACTGTAGCAGACTACAAAACTTTGTGCCAAACTGTGGTACGGAAATAACATTGCAACTAGAAACTAGAAGGCAGCTTAAGGCTGCACCTCCAGCATACCCTTACATAAAAAAGGCAGGAGAAACAAAGCACTATAAAGAAATTATCTGGCATCTGTTCATGTATTTTCTGAACTGGACTACACTATACTTCAAAATTCAGAGACTAAGAAAACATTACACATTTAATATCCATTAGAGCAAAAAAGATTTAAGCTGGTGTTAGCCTGCTAAAACAAAGCTTTTGGACGAATATAATGCCTTCATCTCATTAAAATTTGATTGCTAGAAGATGATTTGGCAGAAGGTGGTCATGCAATATCAATACTGATCTGCAGAGATGAATACAATGCAACTGTTATTGAACTGGAAGAACTTCAAGCAGACAGAACTCAATACAAAATCAAACCTGAAACACTCATTTCTAGTATCTTTGCATGGAAGATTAAATCATGCAAGACTTCAGAAAAGTACTTTTCCAGAAGAGGATCTGCATGTCTAGAAGCAATTCAGAAAGGAAGCACAAGTCCAGCTACAAAAGACATTCTATGTTTCTGCAAGGAGAAAATATATAGGTTTTGTGCAGTGTAAAATTGCCATACGGAGGAAAAGTAATTTTCTCAACTCCTGTTAACCTGCATCTCTGATCCTGCTGGTTATTAAACTCAGGAGTACATGAATACCAAGGGTAGTTTTATAGACAGACCACAATAAGAAGCAATCAATATTTAGATTGATGGTTGAGAATTTTCTTAGGATAGGAGAAAATTTCTAGCTTCAGTGAGAAAGCTCTTGCCATTCTCTCTAACTTTAGCAGATTAAAACATATGCCATTTTCAGTTAATTGCAGGTGGTACGAGCCTACCTGATCTTTCAGCCTTTATTCACACCAGAGACTTCATGGAAGTCAGATGAAAAATCTTTCACGTTTCTACACAATTTATCCTTTCTTTACCCTGACCTGTCTATTTTTCCTAAGATGGACCATAAGGGCATACTAGAGCAGCCATAAGAGACCTCCCATAGGATGTGCAATACAGTAGTCTATTTTAAGCAAAACTGTTTCCAGAAGACCCTTTTGCTAATCTATTGTAACAGGTGTCCTTGAGGAGGACTAGTAGCAGGGCCTCGGGGACCAGCACAGTCACAAATTATGCCTTTTTCCAAATGAAGCTCAAGCTTTTTTGAGTAGATCTTCTGACATTTTATTTGGCCTACCTTTAAAATCAAAATCTTCTTCTAGAATTATCTTTAACCCAAGATGAAGAAGCTTTACATGGATCATATGAAAAAACACCACAGTTGTAAAATGAAAAGTGAAGTTTGAAATTCTTAATGCACTCCAGTATCCCTAATTATAGATGATAAGTTTCCCATTCGTCAACCTTTTTAAAACTACCCTGTTTAACTGTCTCTGCTGTTCCCGAGAGTTTTGAAATCCTTTACAGAGACGTATTCTTTTAACATAATTTGCTCAATCACAGCATTGTATCAAAAGCTACTGTCAGTTCAAAATCCAGCATGCCAGGTAGGCTGCTTTCCACAACAGTCTCATCCTCAGTGGTATTCAGGATCATGTTTAAGTATTCAGATCAGTATTCAGCCAGATCTGTCACTTCACCTTTTTTTAAAATTTAACCCTTGCCAAACTACCCATAAGATTCTTGAGCATTCTTCAAATTCTTTGGAAAACACACATGAGCATATGGGAGGGTTGGGGGAAATCAATGGTTAAACTGCATTTCGCACAATTCCCTTGAACTTCTGGAGAACAAGCAAACAGCATAAAATGAAATCAGCCCCTCAGTGCACAAGTTGATGACTGCCCAAAGGGGACAGTCATCGAGACAACATGGTTTAAGATTTGATGGTAGAACAAAAAGTGACACACCTTAGTAGTGCTCTCATGCCCCATATGGATATTGGAAGCCCATTTGTCCACCAATAAATACAAGCTGCCTCACTGATAATTTATCCCAGGTCAAGTGATTTATGAAAACCACTTTCCAGTCTTTTCACACACTTTTCAGGTGGTTTGGACCCCTGTTATGGCTGAGTCTATATCTTCACTTGAACTCCTTGAGGTGGAGGATTTCTTAATTTTTAAGAAATTAAATCCAAAGACTCTATTTACTAAAACAGTGAAATAAAAAGGTTTTTGCCCTAGTTACACTTGGAATCGCTATAGAATGACTTGAGTGTTAATATCCACGCTGTAATTGCAAATAAGAATTATATTCTTTAAAATAGAAGAAAACTGTAGCAACTTCAACAAATTGAGATTATGCCTTATATTAAGGCACTGCATTTTTCCATGGTATAGCAGCAGGTTACTATACGGAAGAGAACAGATTTTATAAATAACTACATTTTGATGAACATTTCATTTATAATTTTATGCCAAAGAATTCCAATGTGTTCCAACACAAGGCATTTATCAACCGTTTCAACACTAGTAGGTGAAGCTGGTAATTTAATTCCAAAACAAACAAGATAGGAACATCAAGCCCTCAAGCTTATGCTGTCATGTAAATTAGAATGCGCAAAACAATATATGAATAATCTAATACAGCAGCACAATTAACGGCGTGTATGAATCGCTTTGTGATTAACAGTATAATAGCTAAACGTGCATATCTCAAGCACATGATAGCTGAAGAAGAAAGTAAATATTTCTCCTATCTAATCAGTTCCACTCCACAGAATTTCAGCAATACCAGTGATGGTCCATGATTTTGTTTACTTAGTCCACCATAGCATTGTGTATAGAGCTCTATATACACAGAATATTTAAGACAAATCTGAAATTTGTAAATTCAGTGCTTACTGAGATTTCTAGCCAAGTGGTCTTAATTCCAAGCATCTTAGCTAAAACCTATTTTATGAAAATCCTGCACAATTAAAAAAAGGTCCAAAGTGCTGCAGAGGTTGTTTGAAACTGAAGGCTTGAAGTTAAGAGTAAAGAATTATCTGCACATCAAAGCCTCACTGATGTAAAGAAATATGAAGTGCTGGATGCCAAATGTTGATTGCCTCCACTGTGAAGCTGAGTAAGAGAGCACAGATTCCTAAGTGAAAATCAACCAAGAACATGTTTTCTGTTTTGAGATTTGGGGTGTTTTTTGGTGGGGTAGTGGTGGTCTTGTTTTTGTTGTTGTTTTTTAATACAGCCTTTTAACATTTTTTAAATATTTCAGGTATTAAGTACAGTGAATAGTCTTGGTCTTCTGCAAAAGCAGACAAGTTAAATGATGTCCATGGTAAACCTGTCTTGATGACTGGTGAGTTCACTGTTTGAAGACTCCTTCATCGCTGACCAGATTTGAGGGAAGTAATTGATTTGCCTCTTGCTTGTTGCAGTTTAAATGAACACAATCTGTTTGCGTAGTGACAGAAAGATTATTTTAAAATATGGTCATTACATGCAATTTTCCTAAGAATGCTCAAAAACATAAAAATTCAAACAAGGTTCAGAGTAATTTTTTAAATCCAGAGATGTCTGAAGCTCACCCTGTTTAGGTGTAGGTCTTCAGCAAGCCTTAGGGCATAAGAGGGTGAAGAGCAGAAAGAGGAGGAGGATTGGTATTTCATGGTGTTACCTATTTACATAAAACTAAATGTTACTGAAACAGTCGATTTCACTGCAAGGAGCTGGACTTGTGCTTCCTTTCTGAATTGAAGCATGTTTTTTATGTACCTCTGCAGTGAGAAAAGTTTTCGAAGTAACCTATAAGTTGAGGTGTCATTGTTAACAGAAGGAAGGAGGAACGAACATTTCATTTTAAAACAGGACTTCTTTTTTAAAACTACTAAATAAAAACTTGGTAACAGATGTACTTTCCTTCATGTGGTACTAATTTTACTTCAGTTTCCAATCCCATTTCCACCAAAATACTATTTTAGAGAGAACTGGAGTTCACTCCAACCCTGGTGGTGTTCAAGGCCTGGCTGGACAGAGCCTTGGGTGACATGGTTTAGTGTAAGGTTTTCCTGCCCCTGGCAGGAGGGTTGGAACTAGATGATCTTAAGGTCCTTTCCAACACTGACTATTCTAAGATTCTACTACAATTAATTAAAATAACTCCTTATGGACTATGCTGCAGGAGGACACACACACTGATACACCAAGAACTGATATTTATTAGTATTAGAATCTATAAAGTGGAAAAAAAAAAAAAAATCGCTATGTACAGAACTTTCACCTAGAATATTTAAACATGAAGAACGGGAGGCAGAATGAGTTGATGTGCATCCATATACAAACACTTACTGAGAAACTGATAAAAAAAATATATCCTTAAGCTCTTCCATCAATTAAGAATATTCGTTACTTCACAGTTCAGCAGAAATAGCTCTGTGGTCTGTGAAGTCTTTTCAGTTTTTACTCTGTGGTTTACAAAAAAAGTTTTCTTGGAAGAGAATCTCATGCTAATCTTTTCAAATTTTTATGGCATGTCTAATTACTGCTAAGTGCTCTTCTGGAAGTAACATCAAATCTATTTGTAAGATCCAGGGAATTCACAGCACAAGTGAAAGTGAGAAAATAATTAAAAAGAACAACAACAAAATAATGTCAGCATCTCATTTTGAAATTGGCCAAAGCTGATGAAGGTTAAAGTGATCCCACACTCAGCTCATGGGAATGCAGATCTGCCGCTGGAAGAGTCTTGTTTTTCCAAATTGGAAGAGGAGAGCAGAAACTGTTTCTGATATCTTTGAAGACCAGCTGCAGACCTAAAACCAATAAAGATTAAAGTCTTTGTGCCCACTTCAGGAGAGAGGGATGTGAAATATATCAAATATCAGAGGCATACATGAAATCAACAATGCTAACAGCCATGTTAAAATGAGTCCATACTATTAGAATCATTACTAGCAGGAAAAAAGCAACAAACCAAACCAACTAAGGGTAGAAATTAAAATGTGCCAGATTCAGACTGGCACATTTCCCAGGATTTTTCAAATTACAATCCAGGGATATCCTCAGATCAACATTAACCAATCTAATTATTCCACTGTATCAGCGTGGAAACATATGCTCCAGTTCAGCAG
>NW_009928832.1:8978-11059 GCF_000696875.1 Nestor notabilis
TAAATGGACTTTAAGAGTGACAAAAAGAACAAGTAAAGATGTCACCACTGGGAACCCAAGCGATTTCATGCATCAGGTGCACAAAAGAGCCCTCCCTGGCTCCTGCAAGTTTAATTTCCCATTTGCTCCATCGTTCTACCAGGGTTTACTGCAGCTCTCGGAATTCCAGCAGTGGGGCCCTTCCCCAGTATGAGGGAAGAGAGTCCACCTGGCACAGTGCTGCTGATGCTGTTTTCTCACATCATTATTATTAGTCAAGCCTGGCACCAGTTGCACCAGGGGACTTCTGCCTTTACAGTCCTTCTCAGGTCTCTGTGGTACGCACACCATCAGAAAGCCACTAATATTCTGGTCAATATCTTCCTTTCCATATGCTTGCAAAAAGCAATTTCTTTAAGTTCGCTGGTTGAAGTGGAGTGAATAGAACACCTTGTTTATACAGGTATTCATTCTCCCAGGCACACAGAAAATAAGCTATTCTGGGTGCAGTTGTCCTCAACTATGTCCTAACCATCTAATGTATTAAAAGAATAGTACTTAACTGTGAGATAACCAACAGAAGAATAAGTATATATTAGGGTATTTCAGACATTTGCTGTACTCATAGGACTTCCTTTGGAAGACTTCTCACAAGTACTGGAAGTTTTCACAGGGGTCTGCATTTGCACTTTGTCCAGTGTTGGTCATTATCCTTACTACTGGTAGAGACGGATCTAGGAAAATGTTAGGCAAAAGCCCAATTGAAACAAAGTAACCTTTGCAAAGTAAAAATATTATAGATTAATAAAGGGGTTGGAAGCACAGTTTCTTTCTTTATTTCAGCAATTTTTCACATACAACTCTCTCCACCCCCAAACAGTCAGAAAATTGGGTTCTATTCCATTTTCTGGTACATCCTGCAGATGACAGTAAACCTGCTTTATCTGTTTGCAAAATCACTTGCTTTCTTTGAGACTGCTGTTAAAATTCAAGCTGATAACGAACCCACCCCCTTACTCAGAGACGTACACACCCCTCCTCCAAGCACATACCCCCTCAAGCTTTAATGCATGCTGCAGGACAGAATCACTAGGAATAAGAAGTCAGCAAACCCAGACATCTACTCACAGGTCACCCCAAGGGCATTCATTCATGTAGTATTCTTAGACTCACAAAAGGCATTTAGTTATATCCAATCCGTTTTCCTAATCTAATAACTCCCTTCACGGGGCAACTTTTTTATCTGTTAGTACTACTGGAAAACAACATCACATAAAAATTGAGCAGCATTGATACTTATCAGAAATTCCCAATTAAATAGCCCAGTGACTTGTTAATTCATCTTCTAAAGCTTTAACTTCTACAGTTACTGCAAAAAGAGGAGAGAAAAAAACCCCCAACAAACAAAAACTTTTCTTTATTGTGTTATAAATTTGATATTAATATTAATTCAAATTCTTGTTACAAGCCAAAATAATTGTGTCTTGATCTGAAAAGGCAAGAGTTAAAATAACAAGTTTAAGGGCATTCTGTGTAACTATAAATGAAAAAAAGAAAAAAAAAAAAAGCAACTTATGATAAATACTTGCTATGTCTATCTAGTCATGGAGATAAATCCTGAAAGATGAGGAGAACCATTCCCTTTTTCAAGAGAGCATGTAATTATCTTTTCACCAGGCTCATATTACCAACCAGTCTAGGCTAGACGACCAGTCTTAGATTGCTAACATAAAATCTTACACCTTTAGTACAATGGAATTTATCCTCAGCCAAAGCAAAAAATTAACCTAAAACATTTAATGACCTCTAAAGCTAAAAAAACCCCAAACAAACAAACAAAAAAAACAACCCCCACGTTAAACAGCTTTTAAGTGCACTAAAAAGTTGAGCATTGAAATTTAGATTTTACTATTATTTTAACATCACACCACCAGAAAGTCATTAGATTTTCCATTATCATCATCATCATTATGGGGCTGAGGGCAGGTAGTTACTTGCTTTTTTCTTCCCCCTTTAAATTCAGAGTACTGTACCGTTATTAATACCTGAATGTTTAAATTAGCCATAGTCATTTGACAACACAATCTACTAGAATCTTTCTC
>NW_009928832.1:11090-38091 GCF_000696875.1 Nestor notabilis
TCTTTCCCTCTTTTATTCCATGTACATTACAGCTGGTAACATGGATGAAATCCAGATGTCATGTAAACCAGCTGCAAATATGTGCTGCTATCTAAGCCTCCAGTGCTTTTACTCATACAGGGAAAATGCTTATCCTGTCAATGGCTGTGAGATCAATTCACCGAAAAGAATTGTCAGCTGCTATGTCTCATTAACAAAAGCCAAAAGAACCCCCAGCCAAACTCAGTTCTTGAATTAAATGTGGACACCAGTTGGCTATCAAGTTATTCATTTAATGACAAAATGTAGTACTTTGTGTATCAGTTCTATGGTGGGTTTAGTGTATTCCCCCCCCCCCCAAATTCATTATTCATTGCTTTTTACTTTTTCATTTCAGACACATATACAAAACAGCACTTCAGAAGACCTGATGATCTGTTCTCTTCTGAGGTTCAACGTCTTAACTTAAGTCTGCAGTCCTATTGTATTAATGAAAATGAAAGCCCTCATTTTTCTCCCATTCCAGTGCTTTAGCACAGAATCGTATTATTTTTATTCACAACACATTTGTTAGGTAAACTAAGTGGAAATATTTATTGATCGCAGTAGAAAAAAACAAACAGAACACAGGTAAATGAAACTCAAGCACTAATATGTGAATACCACCAAGCACAGTTCATAGAAAAAGTTAAAAAAAAAAAAAATAAAAATAGCAGCAGCACATGGATGGGTTTTATTTCAATCTCATGCAAATACCAGATTTGTGAAGCTGAATATGAAGTATCAAGTATCAGTTTGTACACATTATATAATGAAAGATTGTACTTGTCCAACATTGAATTAAAAACTAAACTGATGACAAATTCTGAAATGAGCCTGGTAAGCCTAGTATATTAGACAGTCTATATTCAGATACTAAACAAATATTCCAATCTTTTTCTCCACACACACACACCAAAAATGATACTGTTGTAATTCTGTTGCCATCAAAGATGACAGAAGAAAAATATTTCCACTTTTGATTAAGCAATTTCATCTTGAAAGGCACTATGGAATCCTCTTTTTAACTACCTACATGGCTGTCCAATTTTAATCATTAGTCATCATACCATACTTGCTCCCAAGAGTGGTATCTTTGCAAGGACAGGAGGGTTAGCAATCAGTAAATATTTTCTGCCATATATGATGCAGAACCCAGCAAGTTTCTTTGACCAAACCATGATATATTCCTTTTATTTATGTATAACCATATATGTACATGCATATGCATATAAAACCACACAAAAAGACATCCTATACATAATTCTAAATAATCATGTTTGTGAGGATGCCTGTGGGGATGTACTGTGTCCTGGGAAAAGCACCCAGTTCCATTTAAATTCTAGCTGAGGAAGGATGACCTGCCTGCCTTCAGCACACTTTGCACCCAGGAAAAATTCTGAGCAAGTTATCATGCAGGAACTCTCCATACCACAACGACAGCTAGCTGCCCAACTCTGTATCACCAGTTCCCATTTTTTACTGGGTGGTGATCTTGCACAATTTTAGCATAAGCAGCTGAGCGCAGTCTGACCCAGCTGAATAATAAAGGTGTGAGCACGAATGCAAAGAACAGTAAACCTCTGTATGAGGCTGAAGTTCTGAATACTCAGAATCGGTGTAAGATTACAGGAAGAAAACACTGAAGGCGTTTCTACAAACGGAGTACCACAGGATCCTACAACTAAGTGACTAACACCAGACATAACATTAAAGAAAAAATTGATAGGTACATATCTATCCCCTGATTATGAGGGATGTAAGAAAAAAATAAATGCTTCCAATAAGTTAAGAAGAATAACATGTCACAAAGTAGAAAGAGGCTGACAGTGCAGTGCTGATACAGCCAGGGTAATAGCCACCTACCATTTCCAATTTCCACGGGTCTCCACGCAGTAGGACTGTGCAAGGAACATAGATGTAATTTGTCTCAAGTTATTTCTTTTTTCCTCTGTCAGACCATAACTTTACTGGGTTTGTTTGGGTTTGCAGCAGTCAATTGCAAAGATTTTCAAATGGGAAAACTATTCCATGGATAGCGAGGGTTCTCAATTTTCCCACCACAGCAGCAAAACTGGGTAGTGCCCTTCCAGGACACTGTTTAAAAAGTACTAACTGGCCACATATCATAAGTGATTACACACTGGACTATTACATATACAATGTATATATATACACTGGACCTCAAACATTACAGTGAAATTTAAGTGTGGTTATCAAAATGGGCACCAGTTTAGTTCGTAGAGTAATGCTTTACTGATGATTGTATTCCAGAAAAAAGAGAAAATGTAACAAAAATGTAACTCAACATTCCTGAGATAGTTTTCATGATTATTCGCCAGTTTTAACTGTGAAAAATAACTTTTCATTTTCATTCTGTATTATCTAGGCTTTTTGATTTTTTTTTAAACAACAAAATGCCATTTTACATGCCATAATTCTGCATCAACTGCAGTAGTGCTAACAAGTGATGAAACTTTTCAGTACAGACATTGTAAATAAAAGGCTTTTTCTCCCTAAATTACACTCCTTCATAACCTTTTACTCAACCTTTTCACTTCCATTTCCAAAAGCAGGGGTTTGACCTTCTTACATATCAAAGATGAAGATTCACACTTTCTTATTATTCTATGATGTTTATGATTTCCCCTTGCTTTCAATTTTGAAAAATGTTGATGCCAATGAGGAGAAAAAAAATCAGTTCTGGAAAAAAAAAAAAAATCTCTGATCTCTGCTTTCTCTGGAGGAGGGGAGTGAGTGGGGAAGAATACTTCAAAAAATATTTCACCAAACATTTTTTCTTCTTCCTTTCCTCCTCCAATGAATCAATAATAAATACAATCCTTGTAATAAGTAACTAATCATTTTCAGAAGTCGAAACATTTCTGATTCCTAAGATGACTGCTTTAAGACTTAGGTATAAATCTCATGTTTGATGTTTTACACTTACATGGACAAAATAAAAGATTTCTGCAGAAAGCATGGAAAATCACAGATATTCTCATTTAAGATCAGAGGTTAAAGACCTTTTTTTCTCTAACCAAACTTATGCAAACAAAGGGTGAGTTCTAATACCCTAACTTCTGCAGATTAACTCTGTTTTCCAAAATAAAAAGCCCTCAAGTTGCTTTCCATTCTTTTAGCAGATTCATTTAAGCTACTTTTATCTCTACAGAAAGATAAAAATCTAGTCAACAGCAGGATATAGATCAAAAAGCCTTTGCCTGTCATAAACAACTCCAAATTATGGCTCATAAAACAATAACACTCAAAAGTTTATTGACTGTGTCTTGCTTTCAGAATGGTGTTTTTTGACATTTTTCCAGCAAGTTCACCTTGTTTCTTCCTTCTATGTAACCGCCACTATTACAGTCTAAAACTGTAGTGAAGCAGAACTATTTCTAAGAATAAGAAATCAGCATAGATATCTCACAGTGTCAGAATGAAGGATTACAACACACATGCATGTGTACAGGTGTTTAACATTTCTTAATTTAATACTATCTGGGTGCTTCCACCAAGAAGGTGCTGTGACTACTTCTTGGAGATACACAAAGACGAAATGTTTTGGTACCAGGTGTCTCCTTCCAGAAGGACAGGCTACCATGTGTGTGCAGTTAGGGAACAGGCAAGCTAAGCAAACTATTTTTAAAGCCTATTCTTGCAGCTGTCTTCATTCTCTTAGTACAGCTGTGCAAGCCATGAGAAGTTTACGTCATAATTAATTATTTTGCTTTCACTTTTTATCTCCTCTATAAAAGGCATATAATCAGCCACTTTTATGCTGAAGCTTGTAAGTATAATTGCTACTACAGTAATTAAACCGAACTTAACAAGTGCTATTTAGTCAGAATCATAGTGGAGCTTACAGTGTTAACTAATGTCTGCTGCTAGTGACAAATTACTCTCAGTAGATACTTTGTACAGCAAATCTCATTTCTCTTTTAGCTGCATCACTATCTCAAGCGATCTCTTGTATTTATTTATTTTTTCTTATATAGTTCCTAGCAAAAAAACCCCCAAACTCCCAAACTTTTAAGATTAATTTGAGGATACTTATGTCCTGTTCTGCATTGGTGCTGTTCCTATGCTCTAAGGGGGGTAAACCTAGTTGGATTCTAACATCCTGCTGTTACCTCCTATTTTATGTCAGACTATATGTAAATATGCATAATTTTTGATAGCTGTATTATGTAAATACACTTTTTTAAAAATACCTGTATAAAATATCTAAGAGCCTTCCCAGTCTAAATACTAGCCCAGTATTTATTCTTACTACTATTTGTGAGGTCTCCGATTTCTGTAATCGCTTTTGCAACTTACACCAAGATCTGAATGACGCATGAAGAGACAGCTTCTGCCATCTCCCTGGGGACTGCTCTCAGAGTAACGCATTATTCATAATGATTAAGTCTAGTGCTCCATAGGAATATCGGACAGACTGATTTTTAGCAGCACCTTCAAAGAAAAAAAGTCTTCAGAGTAAACCTGTTTTTTCAGACATTTGCCCAAATCCCAGCATAAGTCTAACAAAAGAAAATGGTTCTGTGTGTGCATGGCTCACAAATGGTAAGAGTCAACTTTTGTCTCACAGAATCCAAGTTACAGTCAGAAACGTTATTATGAGCACACTTGCCATCTGTACTCAAACACTGATGGCGCAACTGGATTGACTGCATATGGACAGAAATGGTCTCAGAAAGATTTAGATTACAAAACAGATAAAATATAACAGATGTGCCCATCAGCAGGCAGGCTGGCATTCGCTCCGCAGCAGCTGAGGCTTCTGAAAGTAAGCACACCCAAGTAATTGATCTGTTTTGAGCTTTCAAGTCACAAAAAAAAGAAAAAAAAAGAGCAGAACTTCAAAAGTACCCTAAATGAAGTGGGGAGGAGGGATTTCTTTCTTGGACCAAAGATGATAAACGAGCTCTCACACTAAACCTTGTAGTAGTTTTCTACTCTAGATCCAGCCTCAGACAACTTATTCTGCTGTTCCTCCATGTTCTTCTATGGTGAGCTGGGCATACCAGCTCCCTGCCAACAGAGACTCCAGATGCAACAGAAATGGGGTAAAACGAGAGCAAACACCAGGAAGAAAACCTTCAATGAGCATTCCTACATTACCCATTTGACTCATCTAAGTTTGATCAATGCAATGCCCACAGCCCCCAGTACAGCCATGCTGAGCATGAGGCCGTGGAGTAAATCAGATTGTTTGGAAGAACCCACAGAGGAGGGCACTGCCTAAAACTCACTAAGGGAGTCATGCAGTGCATCATTATACAGCCAAACCTGGGCTCCTGCTTGAATCAAAGCTACGCATTATGTGCTTCTATCAGCATCAAAGGGCTACCTTCCTCATGGGAAAATGGAGATTTTGAAAATCCTGGGAAAAATCTCCTCCAGCTAGGAACTGATCAGTTTCCTACATCTCGTGAAAGTCTGTTAGGGCAAAGGGAAGGGAACCCCATCATCTCTTATTCTGATCTTGTTTCTAAGTTACCAAAGCCAGTAATAGATTTACACTACAATTATTTTTTTCACAGATGGTGTTCCACTTGCAAAGACCATAATTTACTGGGTCTGTCACCATCTTCAAAGGGAAAAAGAAATTTAAACATCTTTAATATTTGCCAAGCTTCTACCAGAGTGGCAAGCACATCTGACAAAGTTTTATCCTGCTTTACTAGTTCTGGGGAAAAAAAAAAAAACAAACCAAAAAACAAAAAACAACACAACAGATACAAATACTATTTCCAAACTGAAAGACAGAATTTTGGAAGAAGCCCAATTTTTTTCCACTTTACTGATTTGAGAATGACATAATGACCTAATGAAGTCAACTGCCAAATACTTCTGAGGCAGACTTCAGGAGAGCCAGATGGCATTATTCAGAGGTTCTTCTACTCCTGGTCCTCCTGGCTGGCTCAACAGGATTAAAAAAATTGTTATTTTCCATATGAAATCCCACTTCTGACCAAAGTAATATTTCCACTACAAAAAGGTTACGTGCTTGCAGACGACACAAGGCAGACTGGGTTTTGTGTAATAACTCTACAGCCTTCAAATGCAATTTATACATAGTTAGGCAGCAGAATAAGTTAAAAACAATACTGTATCTATATTAAAATCCTAAACAAATACACAATGGAAAATTAAGATTTTGCAGGTAATATGCATCCCAACCTTGTTTTGCCAGTTGTAACTGAAAAAGTTCAGATTCTCGGATGATTCAAGCTAATGCCACCAGAGCTTCTGGCTTTACATAAAAACACTTTATTCTACCTACTTTTTTTGTCTCGCTGGTAAGCATAATTTTAAGGCAAAAGCATCCAATTCTCTACAAAAGTCTCCAAAAGTTATCAGAAATACTGTCTAGAGAGAACCTGAATGTCAGAATCTAATGTCAGAATTTCAGCTCCATAGGAATTTGCATTAAAAGCAGCAGAGATCTCAGTTTCACCACACCCATGGCATAACAAAATGGATGTTAACATCTTATGTAAAGGAGGTGCTTTCGAAGTTGTTCTTCTCTCTTCTCAATAACAAAGCAAATAACCACTTTGTTGAAACTAGAACCAGGCTGGCAGAATGACTGACAGGTGTAAGAGCTGCAGCACCTGATTTTAGGTTGTTTTCCTGGGAGCTCTGGTCAATTGCTTAAAAAGAAAAAGTTAAGACTACAAGCTATAGTGGTGCTGTGGATGCTACCACATCCTAAGGACTAATAGCATGCCAGATATTATCTTTGAGAACCAGTACATAAATACACAGCATAAGAATTCAAGTGCACCTGATTTACAAAAGTCATTAATTAGCAATTAGTTTTTAAGGAGCCTGTTTAACAAAAAGAAAGGTTAATGACAACACACAGTCTGTTGAGTTTCCCTCCTGTTCCTGCTTCTCTTTCAACTTGAGTGAGGGTTTAGTTTGACCTTCCAGCAATTATGTCCTCATTGCTACATCCTGCTGATCTTATTTCAACATTCTTAACTCTACTTTGCCAAGATTTCTGGTGGACATTCATAACCCAGCACAGATCCACAGTCAAGATCAGAATTAGTAAGCTAGCTGAACAACATGAAAACATCCATCAGCGGCCCAACATCAGATTCTTTACAGACAAATCAGCACTGCAATGTCTCCAGTACAAAATACTATTAAGAAGAGACCAAAACACAAAGAACAGTTATATCAAACATCACTGGAAATATTTCACTTGTTTATATAAGATACCAAACAATCTCTTTGAAAGGTACTAAAATAAATTAACGAGTCACACAGCAGCTGGTGGAAGTCTGGTACTTAGTAAGGGATCCTCATTTGCAGGTCTTATGTCCCTGAAGTCAGCATGAGCAAAAGGCAGCACAGGTTTTCGTTCTTTGAAGATTATTCTGTGCTTTTAATTTTGATCATTCTGAAAGAAGAAAACAGTGTTGCAATGCCTTGGTATGTTAATGGCAACTTTAAAAGGTTATTTATGTGAACTGTAAATTTACAAAATGCCTCAAAACAAACAAACAAAAAACCACATCAATGAGACACATTTCTCCCTGCGAAACAGCTTATTATTTACAACCTCAGTTTTGAAAACACTTATTCATGCACTTAATGTTAAAGACTGCAGTTAGTACCACAAAGGTCAATGAAATCATACAAGTAAATTTATATCCACACAAAAAGCATGCACATAAATGACTGAAGTGTTTTTAATGGAAATTTTTGTTTTAATAGAATTTATGTAGAAACCTTTTTTATTATTTTTAGATGACATTTATAAGAGTGCCTTAGGTCAGGAGCAGTTTCCCCGAAGGTTAATAACTGGTAAAATACAGAAAATGAAGGACAGGTATGTGTTTTGCGGGTGTTTTTGTTTGGAGGTTTGTTGTTGGTTTTCTTTTTGTTATTTTTTAATTCAGAGGCAATCAATGTAGTCCTTCAAGAAACAGTGCTGGGAATACTGTTGCTGATGTATTAGTGATTTTAGAAAGTAGCAGAAAGTGAAACCACAAACAAATTAATTAGAACAGTCATCTCTGGGTGGGGGAAAAAAAAAAAAAAAAACAACAACAAAACCAAACATGAGAAGCTGAGAGAAGAGTTCACAATAGCAACTGATAAAACTGCATTTGTAACAAGCTCCAAGGCACACTCAGGAACAAAGCATTGGTATTGCTACAGAGACCCTTTGAAGCTATCAGGTCAACTTTAGCTGTGATCAGAAGCAGAACTTTTGAGATTGTTATGCTGAAAAAAACAGGCAAGCATGAAGATCCAGGGAATGGCAGTCAGTCTCAGTTCAATTTCCAGGCAACAGACAGAGCAAGTCCTAACAGAAACTATCTCCAGGCACAAGAAGAGCAAGGAGGTGACACACAGAAGCCACCGCGTACTTGCTCTTGAGAAAGTCACCTTCTCCGGCCCTGTCGATGAGAGGACAGCAGCCTATTTCTTCTGCCTTCATTTTAGCAAGGCTTTCAATGCGCCTCAATCACTTCTCCTCACAGCCAAGTTGAGGAGATATGAACTCATCAAATGGACTACAAGATGGGTAAAACCTGGCTGAAACATCAGACTCAAAAAGTGGTCAGTGGTTTGAAAGAGTTCATACTGGGACTGATATTTTTACCAGTCACCTAAGCAAAAGGAAGCAGCACAGACTCAAGATGTCTGAAAGTAAGAAGAAAAAGGGGGACAGCGTGGACAGGCTGGAGGCCAAGGCTGCTCCCCAGCGGGACATCTGCTGGCTGCTGGAGCGGCCTCCCAGAAGTCTGCAGAGGGTCAGCCCTGGGAAAACCAGCAGCCTGCGGGGACCGGGGCAGCCCCTGATAAGGTGGCAGCTCTGCGGGGAATGTCCTGGGGGGGTCCTGGTGGGCAGCAAATGGAACAACACAGCAGTGCACCCTTGCGGCAACAAGGGCTAAACACACAGCCAGCTGCAGAAGCCACCAGATGATGGAACTCATCACACCTGAGGCTGCATCGAGACCTGTGCCTAGCGTAAGAGATGCGGACAAACTAGAGGAAGTTTAGTGGAGGGCCACCCAAAATGTTTTCAGCAAATGATGCAGGAGGAAAGACTGAAGGACATGGGTTTGTTTAACCTGGAGAAAGCTAAGGATGCATCTCAGAGCACTCTTCCACCACATAAAAAGGGTTCTTAGAGGAGATGGTCTGACTTGGGCACAAATTAACATGACAGGTTCCCAGGCAGGCTGTGAATCTCCATCCTCAGAGACTTTCAGAATCCAGCTGGGTAAGACCCTGAGCAGCCTCATCTGAAACTTAGCCTTACTGTAAGGAGGAGAGTCTGGAAGAGGTGACCTCCAGAGTTCCCCTCCAGACTAAGTTACTGAATGAATCTAGGACGAACGGCATGCAACAGCTTCATTAAAAGTCAGTGAAGCTGGGAAACAGTCATATTGCAGGTTCAAAGACTACAAATGGACTTGTGATACTAATTAATAAAACACAGTGACTTCTTTAAACTCCAGATACTCTAAACAAAGAGCCTCAAGCATGGTTGCACTTAAAGTCTGTCCTTGATCTGTACTCTGCAGAACATCTTAGCATTACCTCCATGCAGATGCAGACTGGCTCCTAACTAACAAAATGCTCCAGGCACAGGGGCAAAGATCAGCAATGTTTGGAGGTTAATTAAGTAATGGTATGTAAGACCAGATCTTTTGTTGTGTGCTTTTCTTGTGTACTCCTTTATGATAACTACCTTGAATACTGAGAGTAACCCAGAACACACAGAGAAATGTTCAGAAATGTTACTTTTGTGTATGTGCAGAGAAAAATCTGCTTAAGATTAATATAGATGATTACCTTTGACATCAATCCTGTAAAGTTTAAAATGGTTTCAACTTAAAATGATATAATTTCTTTGCACAAAAAAAATACAATGAAAAACAAAACTTGTTGATAATTTATGTGCTATTCTAAACATAAGGATAACTTCACTACAGAAAGAACAAGACATATTCTAACAGGCAAAAAGCCTCAGGCTAAAACCCACATACAGAGAATTCAAGTAGTGAATCCCAAAAATCAAGATACCAAAAAGACTGTGTACCATGGTTACTGATTCTTTTATCCTTATAAGCAATAAAAAGTTGTAAATGCTGAATACATGTAGAAAATCTATGTCTACATATTAATAGCATGTACTCGCAACCACCAAATGCAGTTTCTTTTCAGGAGTGTGAAGTGTTCCAGCTTTTCACGATACAGACAGACTGAGCAGAATGGAAAGCAAAGCATTACTGATGTATGCAGTAATATCACCTACATGTAAAAACAACCCCAGCTACATAATGTCATGAAAGAAATTTCCAGTCTTTAACAGAACTGTACTTATAATAAAACCCCTCAATTCCAGTTTTCCCAATTTTTTTAGGGCCACCTTCTTTTAAAAATTGTAACCAAACTCTCTCTCCTTCTCTATTTCATAACTCTACACAACAACGAATTTGAGTCAGCTTTTGGAAATAAACTTAGGATATTAAAGTTGCTTTTGCTAAATATATATATTAGTAAATACACCTATTCCTCTGATAAAAGCGTGTGTTGCTTATGCTATGTGAATGACAGAGGAATGGTATTTCCTATATTGATAGCATTCTGCTTAATTGTTGGTGTCAGTAATTTTGCAAGAATAGGATTTCCAATAGGACTAAATAGGGAGAAAGATATAAAAAGATGTGTCACAAAAAGACAACTTTTAAAATGGCAAGTGCAAGGCAGTCATTCCCATTTAAGATGATGCTATCTCATGCAGCAACATGAACAGATGTCCTATATTCTGTAAAGTTGTTGTAAACAGTAAAGAAATTGCTAAAAAAAAGGATTATTGAAATTAACAGCTGTCAGTTCCACCAGCCGAAAGAATTCTACCTACATAACAATACTAAAATACTCCCTAAAGGCTGGTTGTATAAATGGGTATTCAGTAAGACTGCAGAAGAAATGAATGAACCTAACTTGGCCTTTCCTGCCACCACTCCAATTCCACCCAAAAGAACAAATATTAGTGTTTTGGGTTTTGGATTTTTTTTGTCTGTTTTCGTTTGT
Organism: Nestor notabilis; assembly: GCF_000696875.1. NCBI lineage: Eukaryota > Metazoa > Chordata > Aves > Psittaciformes > Psittacidae > Nestor > Nestor notabilis. Next base: position 22,188 of record NW_009928832.1, read on the forward strand.
TGGTTGGGGTTTTTTTTTTGGTGTTTTGTTTGGGTTTTTTTTGTTTGTTTGTTTGGTTGGTTTTTTTTAAATGTGATGTGATCTAAGTATGCTTTTTCTTTATTTTAAAGTTACTGTATTTTTCTGCTCATTCTCTACATGGCTTTTGCATTCAACCGAGCCCGAGTACAAAAAGAGAGAATTTGGTTGCATCCAAAAGCATATTAAAGGAGACACGTAGCTCTATTTCTCTTTGTTGTCTCACATTAAGCATGCAGCTTCTTGAGCTGAAATGGGAGTAAAACATAAAACCAAATACAATCTCAGTTTGCATAAGCTTTTTTATCTTTTTATGCTCAATTTTTTGTTGAGAAATTGGAAAGTGATACTAGTGGCAGATACTAACTTCTTATTTCATAGAGCCTAGAGCTGTGACCAAAGTGGCTGTGCAAACCTAGTCGATTCTAGAAACAGCTACAAAACTTAATGGCTCCATCAGTTTCTTGAACTTAAGTTCTCCATCTCATTCTATTTATCTTATTTCCTCCAATCACTTATACCCAGTTTAACACCTACCAGCACAAACATTTACTGCCAGCAAGTATTGCAACACTATTCTCACAGGTTAATTTCTACCAGAACAGGTCCTTAGATAACAATGATAAATTGTTAAGTAATTGTACAATGCCATAAACTTAATGACTCTCTAGGCAATGCTGGGAATAATCAATAAATCAGTAATCATGCGACTTATCACTGAAAATACAGAAAATGGAACTGAAGAAAAATGGAAACAGCAATAAAAGTGTAAAGTAACGAAAGATTCTCTTTGCTAATTTGGCAAATTCTGTGGCAATGGTGGCTGGGGAAGTCCCCTAGATTGACTGTACTAAATTAACTCCTGTGTGCTGCCAACCAGAAATAGTATCTTTCTTTGGACTTCTCTCTTTTCCTATGCTATGCCCAGCTAGCTGGCAGTAAAGCAGATTTATAGAATAAAAACAAATCAGTATTATTTCTTCCTGACTCTTGTTTTCTTCTGATTATCTTCTGAAAGCTTTGTAATAGAGCCAAAGGTAATTTATAGCCAAAGTTAAATGAAATGAGTAACAGGAAACTGCAAAGTGTTAGATTTCTTTATAGGGTAGCACCCCAAAAGGTAGACAAAACAAACTGGCTAAGGGAGGCAACTACAGTAAACTACGCTTCATTAAACACATGAAGAGTTTAATTCTGTTCAATGAGCTTTTGTGAAATTTCTGCTTCCTTGAAATCAAATTGGTCATAAAAAAGAAAAAGTGACGTAGCTTTAAAGGATTACAGCAGGAAGGCATCTGTCGTCCCAGAGACATTCAATGCAGTCATACTGTATTAGTGAAAGGGTTGAAAGAAGGGAAGGAAATTCCAATTTTGCAGCACTACAAAGTAGAGAGCTCTTCAAGCTGTCCTGCAGTGGGATGGCCAAATGAAATTAGTGATTCTGACTTTGAACATGCTTCCCCAAAACCCACGCTCCTGGGACCAGCACTGCAGGAAAAACATTTCCACCAAATTTGCTATGAATGACTGAAGAAATGGACCAGCCACACATCCATACAACAGTCCACACAAACCATCCACAAACCACACTTTTTAATACACGTGCATTACAAACACAAAAGATTCCCTCTGCAAAATTACCACTACAGGCTTTCAGCTATTCTTGCCCAAAGTAAGCAGGAAGCTTTCAAGGACACTCTTACGTTCACTCTTCATAGCATCTCCATTTGCCGTTCCACAAATCAGGCCTCTTGTGTTAACATATATTTTCACTAACTTCACATTCCTTTCCAACAAGCCACAAAAAACCATTCACTTCTTTCTGCATGTCCAACTAGACTGACAAAGAAGTCTGCAGAGAGAAGTAAAAAAAAAAAAAAAAAAAAAAATCCTAAAAAAAAAAAAACCCACCAAAAAAACCAAACACCCACAAAAGCCACAACCAAAGAAAAAAAACCTCAAAGAGTGTTTCTCTCCTGCCATCCAACGGCCACATTAGGTCAGTCACTTCAAAGGTTAGTCTGGAAGTGATCAAAATTCTGCAGAGCCAGGCCAGACACAGGAACACCACATCAGCAGCTAAGAGGATGGCAGGGTTCATGTCCTTCAAGAACTCCCATTTCTACAGCCACAGTCCTTACCTGTATTGGGTAGAAGCTTCCCCCACATCCAACAGAGTCAATGTCAGACAACTCCAAGACAGACCCACTGCTGGTCAAGACTGAGCCCATCAGCAACAGTGATAGCACCTCTGGCATAACAAAGTTAATTAAGAAGGGGGAAAAGTTACCACACAACAGCAGCTGGAGAGAGTGAGAGTATGTGAGGAACAGTCCTGCAGACACCAAGGTCACTGCAGAAGGAGGGGAGAGGCCATGGTGAGGCAGGCTGTGCCCTGCAGCCCATGATGATCCATGGTGGAGCAGATACCCACCTGCAGCCCATGGAAGAGCTCACACTAGAGCAGGGGAATGTGCCCCAAAAGGAGGCTGTGACCCTGTGGGAAGCCCATGCTGGAGCAGGCTCCTGGCAGGAGCTGTGTCCCCATGGAGAGAAAAACCCACGCTGGAGCAAGTTTGCTGGCAGTGACGTGTGACCCCATGGGGGACCCAAGGTGCTTCAGGTGTGGGAGAGAGATTCCCCCACAGCCTGTGATGAAGGCCATGGTGAGGCAGGCTGTGCCCTGCAGCCCATGATGATCCATGGTGGAGCAGATACCCACCTGCAGCCCATGGAAGAGCTCACACTAGAGCAGGGGAATGTGCCCCAAAAGGAGGCTGTGACCCTGTGGGAAGCCCATGCTGGAGCAGGCTCCTGGCAGGAGCTGTGTCCCCATGGAGAGAAAAACCCACGCTGGAGCAAGTTTGCTGGCAGTGACGTGTGACCCCATGGGGGACCCGCACTGGAGCAGTCTGTTCCTGAAGGACTGTACCCTGTGCAAGGGACCCACACTGGAGCAGATCATGAAGAACTGCAGCCCATGGTAAGGATTCACATTGGAGAAGTTTGCGAAGAGCAGTCTCCCATGAGAGGGAACCCACGCTGGAGCAGGGGAAGAGTGCGAAGAGCCCTCCTGCTAAGGAGGAAGGAGCAGCAGAGACTATATGTGATGAACTGACCACAACCTCCATTCCCCATCCCCCTGGCACCACTGGCAGAGAGGAGGTAGAGAACTGCAAGTGAAGTTGAGCCTAGGAAGAAGAAGGAAGGCGGGGTGGAGGGGAAAGTGTTTTTAAGATTTTTGGTTTATTTCTCATTATCCTGATTTTGATTGGCATTAAGTTTAATTTCCCCAAATCAAGTCTGTTTTGCCCATGACAGTAACCAGTGAGTGATTTCTCACTGTCCTCACCTCAACTCACAACCCTTTTGTTGCATTTTTCAGCCCTTGTCCAGCTGAGGAGGGCAGTAAAAGACTGGCTTGGCGGACATCCAGCCAGAGTCAACCCACTACACCAGTTTAAGGACTACATTCAGCCCACATGAGCAGCACATATGGTGGCTTTTTCTGAGGGTCCAGACCCCTCAGCTGGGAGCCAGAGGCCACTGGGGCTCCTGTCATACCAGTGTGCTTCATACCAAACCAAGGTTTAGATAAAGGCAAGATGACTGACAAGGCTAGGGAATAGCTTCTATGCAAGGAACACATAAATAACCTACAATTCTTTAGCCTGGAAACAGCAGGACGAAGGGGTTGTTTCAGAGGCCTCTGTCATAGCACAGGGTTCACAGAGAAAAGGCAGGGGATATGTCCAATCACTGAGAGACCACAAGTGCAACCAGCAAGCAGTGGACTCAGTACAAAGTAATTCTTTACAGAAATACATAGCTGACCTGTAAACATTTTTACAACAGGTTACTGTGTATACTGAAAATATACACAGATACAAGGGGAAGCAGGACATGTTACCAGAAGTCCACTGTGCACAGAAACTGCCTCCAACTCATGAAGTCTGTATGACAGACAACTGCAGCCTGGGGAGAAATTCAGGCACAGTATATGCTTATTCTCTTATGCGTTTACCAATCTGTTTACCTTTGACCACTCCTCAGACAAGGAACTCTAGCCTATACAGACCTTTATGTGTAGAGCCTGTCTGTGCTCATGTTTTACAGAAAATGAAGTTATATGCATATTTGCAGCTTTTTCTTTTAGTTTATTCCAATATTCCATATTTCCATAATCAAAACTATTATCCTAAATGACAGACTAACACAATGGATAAGAATGGTATTGATTTTTATATTAGGAATCGCTTCAGATCAAACTGCAATTAAAGAGTACTTTGTCTTTGTTTGGTATAATTTGATACAGTAACATGGCACAATGCAGAAAAAGGATGAATATTTGGTTAGTAAACAATGTCTTCTAAGCTGCACAGTTAAAAACATAATTATCTGGTAATGTTGAAGTTCTTTCAAGGCATACAAGTCAATCTAATCTTGAATTATCAAAAATGTCCAATTTGCCCAAACTGCACACTACAATAAATGCAGTGAAGTAATTTTAATATTTAAAACACAACAAAATACTATGTTGCTAGCAGTAATAATTTTCATTTCGATATTCTGACACAGGCTAAAGCTAGTCTACCCAAGCTCTATGACTAGACACTCTCCAAGAATCCAGAAGAGTATTTTGAAAGAAGTATTTTGCAATTTAAGCTTCCTAACATGAACATAGGATGTTTAAACACAGAAATTAGAAGCCTACTAAGCCTACCTGAACACTCACTTCAAAGAGGATTTTCTTTAGCCTTCCTCAGGACTTCCTTCCACACTTGTTCACAGCAGAGCTCCTTATTCTCTACTATCCCTCCAGGTGCTATAATGCTACATTCTTTATTGCCCATTCTACATTCTCAGGAAGAGGAATGAGGAGCCCTGCTATCCTAACTGTATATAGCCTCATATCTTCTGGGATGCAAAAACAGCTGAGGAGGGCTCAGAACTACCTCCCTCATTCTAGGATGAATACTCTGAATAGTAGGCTACCAGGGCAAAAAGTGAGAAGCAGGACCACCCCTTCTTCTGGCCTTTCAGGAAGAATTAAGGTAACTTGCATATAGGACTGCTTCCATATCAAAGCAGGCATACAACCACTGCTAAGTTTTACATAGGATATCATTCTTGGAAGATCAAGGCACTAAGTTTTTAATTCTAGTGAGAAGGAAGATCAGGAACAGTAAAGAAAGAATTCATTACTCCTATTTTTACCCAGGCAGGGCAGGCTGTGCCTATTCTTTTTCTGTTTGATGCTGACAACTAACTAGATAGTTCCTGCTTCCTGTGATAAAAACCCCATATCACTTAACCACAAAAATACATCCATTGTTGGCAAGAAATTGAAATACAATTTACAAACAAAATGCAATACATATGACTGGCTTCCTTCACTGACATTTAGCTGCCAGTATATGAAAAGGTCCTAAAAACCAACTAGAGAAACTGTAGGTTAAGAAACCCCTGTTTTAAAAACTCACTTTATTTATAGCCTAGTAATTTCAGACAGATAGCCTTGGATCAATATTTATAGAGGTTTTAACCAACAGTTGTTTAAAATCAATTATTTAATTCAAAACCTATTCAAAATAAATCCCACAGGCTTGCAACCTCTGCAATTTTACTACTGCAGCACCAAGTGATGGGTAGCAGTGTGAAGAATGCAGGTGTTGAAGAAGAGTGCAGATGGAAATACAGCCAGAGAGTTTGCCTCAAATCTATTTCGAGCTTTGAAGATAAGGATATTTCAAACCTCCTCCAAATGGGGGAAGGGGAACAACAAACAATCTTAACTCTTCTCTTTCAACAAGTGTTTGACTAATAGGGGTGGTGGTCTCCTGTGCAAACTCAATATTTGAGCCTGGGTTCAAAGTATTCTCAGGAATACACGGGCTCCTTTTATACCGAACAGACTATGTCTGCTCTGGCAGTTGAGCATACAGAGCCCTGTATTAAGTTCTCAGAAGAGCAAACTAACCCATGCCGAAAATGCTGGTCTCAAGACTCCAGGATAACACTGCACAGGCTGGAAATACAGCCACTGTAACCCCACTGAAGTGCTCCATAAATTCACATTGCTTTAAAACAAAACAAAAAACCCAAAACAGCCCCAAAAACCCTTCTGCCATCCAGCTACACCAAAGAGACTTAACTCTGCCAATATGCATGGGAAATAGTGTGCTTTCTCATTTTTTATTGTCCTTAAAAGGAGATATTTCCTTTTAGAGAACATTATCTACATGTCCCTAAGAAGTCACAGAAACCAGAGTCTGAAGAAAGCAAAGTGTTTTTTTTGGATGCTAATGTATTATTTTACTTTCTAATTTAAACAGTTACAAGAAGCATCGAATTAAGATTTGCTATAAACACATACAATGCCATTTAATATAAACATCTTTCTTACAGCCAGTAAGGATCAGCATGCAATTTTCAAACTTATCAAGCCTGTGCACCCAGGCCATAAACATCCATTCTTAGCCTAAACTACTGAAGTCCTCCTTTCCACCATAAGGAATGACTACATTACCACACACTCTTCAAACAGTAAACACACCCATCTCAGATACTTCTAATTAGAAGACAAAACTAAGCTGCTGTCTAAATTTAACAGGGAAGGCTGGAGTTGGGAATCATAATTCTGGCCACAAGGGCATTCCAGTCATGTCCACCACCTCCTGCCAGAGCCCACAACTCTCTCATCCCCCTCCTAAGTTGGTAACACAACTTCAGAAAGCTCTACCTCCTCTGTCTGAAAGGCACCACCTAGCAGAAAAAGTGTTCTCATTAGCTCTTTGAAAAACATGCAATAGTCACTAGATCACATATTTGCAATTTTCCTCAGCATCCCCAAATATGTGTAAAATCCTAAAAGGATCCTTGCAGGAAGAAGTTTCAGGGAACATGCCTTGTTCTAGCCACCACATACATGTAAATCAGAAAATGTTGAGTGTCAAGTATTGTGTTTTCCCTCCTCCCATTTCCTTTATCCTCAGTTACAGTGAAGTGTCATGGAACTTGAAAAAGGGTGGGGAGGGGAGGGGCAGGGAGAAGAGAGAGAAAGAAAAAAGTTCTGTCACAAAAAAAGGAACTGGTGGCAAGCACAGCATCTTATTTTAAATGGTTTGTAACTTACCTGAAAAGCAGTTTTCAAATTTCTCAGGAAGAGTTGTTTGTGTGTGTTAGATCACATGCCTATTCCCCTAGTATAACCTATCAACATGATCTGTGATATACAACTTTAAATTTAAGAGCTGCCACTGCATCACCACACATCAGACAAAGAAAGCATTATGTAAAAAAAAAAATCATTTATATGGCAGAACTTTCCAAAATAAGAAATATAGAGCATATCTGCAAAACATTTAAGTCTGAAAAGAAAATAAATAGACTGGAAAAAGTTTTAAACTGACTCCTTGGAGCAGGCAGAGTCCTTGAAACATGGTTGTTACACACAAATCAAAGAACAGAAATAGACTATCAATAGAAAGTTTAGAGTTGGATTATCAGTTTTGAACTATATACCATCATATGAAATCCTTAACATGATGCCTTTTAAACTTCTTTCCACATTGAGCTCTTGACTCATCTTCTTATAGACCAACTCATTTTGTTACCAGTCACATTGTTTATTCATTTTATTTCATCTGCATGTGAAGAAATGCTCCTCCTTAAAGGAAGCAATTTCTGAAGGGAGAGGTGTTTTTCACACACCCTCATCCTGGCAATGTGCCTCAGGTTTCCCAAGGCCACTGATCTTTCGGTCCTACTCTCTGGTCAAACAGATGTAACTTCCAGTTACCCAAAGCACTGTATCTTAAGTAGTACCTGAAGTCTGTTACCTCCTGTGTTTATCTTAGCATCTACAAATATGTTCAGGAATTGGTTGTAAAACTCACATTCAAATCACAAAGCACAAAAATTGACAGGAAATTTTATAAAACCAAAGTGTCTTTTGGGAAGCGGAAAACACTTTCCCACCCCCAAACAAGTTGAGACACAGCTTAAAAATGACTGCCAGTCTCACACAGAAAGGAAAATACAGTTGTTCTGCAGACTTATCAGTGGTGAAGATTACAGCATCACCAGGAGAATTAAGTACCCAAAAGACCAAGTGTTTCTGTTTTCACACAAGTGTCAGCTCATCCCTCTAACACATCTGTATTACAGAAAATCTGCAAGTCTACAAAGATTTTTCTTAGAATCACATATATATTTAGAGAGAGACTAAAAATTCTGTATTTTTAAGTGTTACATTTCTATCATAATTTGATAGAAATTTTCACAAATTCTGTATATTCTAAAATAGAAAGAGCCATTCACAACAATCCAGGTTTTACCCAAACTGCACACAACCATCACTAATTTCACAATGGAAAAGGTAAGAAGCAAGGTAAATTTTTTAAACTCAGCTGCATGATAATTATCATAAGTAGTTGTGGGAAAAATATAGGAAAGATTTATAATTATTTGATCTTGAGAGGAGGACAAAGGTTTTTCTTTGAAGTTTGAGGAATGCAGATGTCACTTCAACACTGACTTCAATAACTCCTGCTTTGCTATAAGCAGTCATATAATTCTTACAAGTCACTCTTAGCTTATCTAAGCATCTTACTGATAAAAGGTAGGATAACCTGATATTGTTCAAATTAAATTTTAATGGTCCACTGAACCCTTAATGATGTCTAATCCTTTCCTTTTTGAGATTGTGGACGTATTTTCCAAAAGGCTGTTGAAAAGACTATCTTCAAATAAGCCTGAGAAGCTTCTTAAGTCTCAAAGAGATTGAGAAAAAGAGAGTAACCAGATCCAACTTAAAACCAGGAAAAAAATTGTAAAGAATAATTCCACTTAAAGTTAGTATAAAACACACAAATACTTAGGTCCTGAAAATGAAACATTATGGTTTATACACTTGAAGTTTTCATCATTATTTAAATACATATTTGACAAAAACATTCCCTTGAAATAACATTTACTATTATTAATTAGCATTACCAGAATCTGAATATCTGTAAAAAAGCATTTTAAAAGTTTCCTAATTGAAAACCTTCTGAATAATTTTACTGAGTGCAATGTCAAAATAGTCACCTAACCATTTTAGTCACAAACTACCTTTGCATTACTAACCACCTTCATTGGAAAACTTCGCATTTCAAAAATTAGAGAACCATTTAATCCATAGATAGAATTGAATCCACATATGTGCCTACACATGAAGCATAAGCAACAATCTAAATTACACACAGCTTTAAAGGCAAAATTAAGTATCTCTTCTCCACCAGTTAAGAGCTCATAAGACTGAAAAACACACAACTAAATTAATCCAACACATCTAATTTACTACTTACTTAATAATATTACGTGATTGCATCCAAGAAACTCATTTTAATGCTTTTAGAGAAAAATTTAAAGGCAGCATTGCTCAAAAGAGGAAAATGCAAATATACCCTGTGCATATTTGGGTGCTGAAATAATGTAACAACCCCATCAGAATTCATTCTAGACTACCATGAACTCATCTGCTCTTGAAAAGAGAAAAAAGAAGGAAGAACCTAAATATCAACAGTTTCCATTATAGGCATAGGCTTTGCAATGAAGTTTTCTACACAGGCCATCTTCCCTAGGATACTGAGACACATTTTTTTATTGAAAGCTTCAGCTTACTTAGCAGACAGGAAGAGAATCTGTATAGGTATATACTACAGATAGCGCACTCTAAATTCTAATGCACACCTACCTTAGCTTTTTACACTAACTATATTACTTAACTTTTTTCTTAAGGATTGTGCTTTTAATAAATGTATATAACAGTTTGTATATAATGGTTTATATATAATAAAGCATGTATTTATAATTTTAAAGTATTTTTGCAGTAGGAAAAGGGACTAAGCCCTACTTAGACAGATTTTCAATGTGCAGCAATTCATTCTATTACTCTTGAAAAATGTGTTTGTAGAAATCAGTTCAGGTCCTGCCCAGCTTTCACAAAATAAGTATGAATTGAGATTTAAAACTTCCCTGAAATCATCTTACGAGTTACAAAACAGGATTGTCAGTAGCCAGTTTCCATAAGCCAAGATTCCTTATAATGTGAATTTTAGCATAACTACATTCAACAAATGGTTCATATTCACCTTACAATTCATTCAGAGCACACAGAGAGGATGAACTTCACCAAGTTCTCGTCTGATGCTGCTTTCCTACAAAAAAGACAAATGCCCTGCTTGCTCAGATCATGCATAGTCCCAGCACTATCAGCTGATGACTACTAAAATTGCACTGACCATTATAATGGCTCAATCTTATTGATGACTTAACATGAAACAAGGATAGATAAAGAACAACCTAATAGTATTTTGCATTTTTCTAGTTAACTGTATTTTACTACTGAGTGACATAAGCTTGAACTAAACAGAAAGTTGTAATTCTTTCATCGTGCCCTGGGGACCAAGGCATCAACAGATGTAACTTACACTGCAAGGAAAGCTGTTGGGTTTTCAGATACTGTCTTGTCGCTTCTTATTCTCTTTTATTTTAATATTTGGCCATCTCACATTCTACAACATCTTCTACCCAAAAGGGATGGGTTAACAGATGCTCGGCTGCTTGTACTGCCTACACGGTATGTAGAGGCAACCCTGAGAAAAATTGTAATTTTCCCATTTAAAAATATGTTTGTGAAAGCTTTTCTGCTTGTTTGCAACTCCCTTATTCTCCTGCTGCAGCTCCCCAGGGACTTGCAACAGACAAACCTGGCAATGATAATCAAAAGGGTTAAAACAAGCCTACATTAGATAACCGAACCAAGAATTGTCTATTAGTCTGCTAGCTGACTCAGGACCAATTCTGAGCAGTGCATACAGCAGGGAAAAGCCGTGTTGTGGGAATAAACAGTCAAGTAGGGAAGCTTAAAAATTTCAGGGCACTGCTGCACAAGTTAAAACAGCTCGTAGGCACCAGTTCAATTTTTCCCTAAACAGAGAGAACTTTGAAGTGGATTCATGTAAATTAGCTTGAATTTTAATGAATAAGAACTGTTCAGAAATCAATGGAAGTGAGAGGGGAAATCAATGAGAGTTTAAAGTCAGGCGAGGCCACTGAACCCAGACAGCCTAATGCATGGCATGCATCTGCACTCCTCCGCTCACCAATCTCAGTTCTTCCCAGGTGGATTCAGCAGATGAACTGGGTAAGATACCCCTTCTCCATCTACTGAACACTGTCAGTGTGAACTACATTTGTTTAAGATCTCTTTAAGTTCTTTGGGCCTTTTTAAACAGCTATGCCTTATTCTGCAGACAGAAAGTGAAGTGCCAAGTATTAATATATCATTACATTTTGAGATAAAGATAACCGAACTTGTCCCTCTGCAAGTTCAGAGGGCAGAACAACAGAGTTGCCCTCATTTATTTTGAGCCAAAATGGAAGCAAGGAGAAAAAGTAGATGATTAAAAGCATGTGCAGCTTCAAATACCTCTAGTAAATAGTTTTTCCATATTTTTTCCACTTCAGTCAGAAAACTACCATATTTCATGTATTTTTGCAAATTGAACTTTATTCCTTACAATCAATATTTCTTTTTTTTTCCCCTCTTTGAAATCCTGTCTGTCTAGCTACCATTTCTTCTCACACCCACCTAAATAAATTTCCTTTTTCCTTAGAACTCAAGCAATTTCAATTGTTTTAAGGTTTATTACATCTGCCTTAGGTATTCCTTAGCTAAAATACACATATTCGGCACATAATTCCCTATAAATAAACTCTCCAACTTTCCTTTGAGCTTTATCCAAGTCATAACAGTATCTAGCTCCAAAACCAAGCTCATTTGACTCCTATACATTAAGAGGAAGGAAAGTTACAACTGCCCAGCATCTCTGGTTTCCAACAGTAAGCTGAAAGAGTCTTTCTATGCTACCACATGGCCTCACAAGCTTTTACTTCATTCCTCACAGTCTTCTCCGACACCACTGTTTCACTAGTTCTTCCTTGGATTGAATTGCCATGTTCCCCTGGTATCAAAGTAATAATGTTATCTTCTATCCATATTTCTTGTTCTTGGCTAGAAATGCTTTTTCTACTAGTCTATGTCACAATGAGAATGATGATGCATTCTGAAAGGCATCATAGAATCACAGAATTATAGAACAGTTAGGGTTGGAAAGGACCTTAAGACCATCTAGTTCCAACCCCACTGCCATGGGCAGGGACACCTTGCACTAAACCATGTCACCCAAGGCTCTGTCCAACCTGGCCTTGAACACCTCCAGGGTTGGAGCATTCACAATTTCTTTGGCCAGCCTGTTCCAGTGCCTCACCATCCTCACTGTAAAGAACTTCTTCCTTATATCTAACCTAAAGTTCCCCTGTTTAAGTTTGAACCCATTCCCTCTTGTCCTACCACTACAGTCTCTAACAAAGAGTCCCTCCCCAGCATCCTTGTAGGCCCCCTTCAGATATTGGAAGGCCGCCGTGAGGTCTCCACGCAGCCTTCTCTTCTCCAGGCTGAACAGCCCCAACTTTCTCAGCCTGTCTTCATACAGGAGGTGCTCCAGCCCCCTTATTATCCTTGTGGCCCTCCTCTGGACTTGCTCCAACAGCTCCACGTCCTTCTTATGTTGAAGACACCAGAACTGTATGAACAAGCTCTGCCTCAAACAAGCTATAATTTAAAGTCTCTAAGAATACATGTGGAGACAGCACATTTAAAACCAAGAATCCACAATATGAAGGAAAATCATTTATTTGTTCCCTTTGGCCCTAGTCGTATTCTTCCTATTCCAGTCAACTTACCTAAAAGTAATTAAAACTTTTAAGGGGTAGAGATCTGTGGGGCTGGCTTGAGTTATTCTTCCCACTGCAAAATACAATGCATAAAATATTCTGTTCTGGATACAAGTTGTACACAGTTAACATCCTACAGTACACAGTACTCAAAAAAAAAAAAAATGCCAAAAAAAATCCACATAGAAAAAGTCTGAACAACTAGAACCAAAGATACTTATTCCTGGGTTAGCCATAGAGATCTTTTTAATCTTTCCACATAGCCATGCTATATATACAGTTTCTAATGAAGACTTGAGAACGTGACCTAAGAAAAGGCAAATATCCAGAGGATACATCAGATTTCACACTGTGAAACCTATTGTTTCTCCCCTTCTCCTGCCAGATAGGTATATGACTATTTATATGCATACACAAATGCATGCACTTCCACTCAGCCCTCCAGCCCCCAAGTTTGTTTCTGCTATCTGTAGCAGTAAGAGGGAAAATTGTGACTTCACAGTGGAAGACTGCATGAGTTCTTACAAAATGGTATAGTCTTTTATTTCAGGACCACCATGTTAATATGACCATTGGAAGCGTACGCCACTCTCCTTTTTAGATGAAAAATGGGTATATCTCAAATAGGAGGTTACACAAGGAATCATTAAATGCTCTGGATCATATGTTTGTTAAGTAATGTTGGAATAAAATCCCAGGCTATTTTAAAACCACATTTCCATTGAAAACTACAGATTATTTGTTAGCCCCAGGTACTAAAAAAAGTGAGTTGATCACTAATAGAGTGCTACACTTTCATTTTAAAAAAACAGCCTTGCAGATGCTTAACCTGTCAGTGTTTCGCTCAATCAAAAAAGAACTAATCCATGAAAAATTCTAACTATGAAACCTTATTGTTACTGTTCTAAACTGCATCTAATAGTGCCAAATTAGGCTCTTTACATGAACTTTGGTTCCATCATCACAAGATCTAATCCTGCACTCAGTGAATCCAGTCACTGTTTTGAACTTGCTTATAAAGCAACTAACTTGCTTCTTCAAGAATTAAGAAACTCAGTACACAAGCATTTTGCTTAACTAGGTGTAAAAATGGATTTAAAAAGTATCAGGAAACACCATTATCTCATTCATATGTCCCTAACTATATATAATTATATCTATAGTTATAGACTATAGATTTATCAATTGACTTCACATGGGACTGTGTGGCATTAGGACTGAGCAGTACTTCAATGCTCAGTTTTAAAAACGCATATTTGAAATTCTGTTGTGACTGGCAACATTCCACCAGAAAAGCTGGCAGAAGCCATCATAATGGCCTGTATTTACAGGTTATCAGATTTATTTTGATAAATACTGAAGGCTTCATAGAAAAAACCCAATAGTATATGACACCCTCAATAGCAACTAGCGCTTTGAAAGAAAATTCATTCTATGGACACAACTTTTTTTAAGGAAAACTTTCGATGTTATATATACACTTTCAAGCCCTTCAAGACTAAAACCACATATAAGTCTACTCTGAGACAACATTTTGCCATAATCCAATATTAGGACTTGCAAGTGTACCATACAACCTTAAATACCCCAGAAATTTGCTCAAGTCCCACATTCTTACTTTACTGTAGTGTTCATTATCCTTGTCCTACAGTAGTTACTTTTCTGATCTCTGGACTGCAGACCTAACCCACAGGAAGAAAACTGTCAACATGGTAAACTAAATCACACAAATCCCCCCCAGTGAAGTCATATTTATAGGTTTCCAAAAGAAAAAAAAGAAATTGTTTAACATAATGTGAGCACTGGACAAAAGCACCTAACCTCACAAGAAATACCACTGTACACCAGTATCCCATATTCCTGGAGATGTCAAAAATACCCAAACCAGATTGATTCCAGTGTTGCCAAGAAATGACTGCTTCTCAAACTGCATTTTTGAAAGAGAGGAAGTACAAGTTTACAATGTCACACAACCTACACAAGTACATTTCCTCCACATACCAGGTGTATCCAGCAAAAATACAGATACATTGGAATAGCAGGTGGTCTGCGTTACAGAAAGTTTGACAGAAATGTTCAAGCGCTAAAAAATCATTTTCTTATTGCTGAGAATAACTAGTTTATGTTTGACATTCTGAGGAAATTATAAACTGTGTTCCATTTTTAAAATCTGTGTCATTCAGAAAACTTCTATGTATATACCACAACACAGAGAAAATAACATTGTTTAAAAATACTGGATAACACAGTAATAATAATATAATAACTGAAGTACATATCCCACTCATGGTTCTTGGCTGGTCCTCTCTTTTCTGCAAAAACGTCTACACAAAAGAGAAAAAGCAGGCTTAACAGTATTTGCAATATGAAGACATTGAAGTATTATACAATGTGTAAAATGTCTTTATAGCATAGCACAGTGTATTTTGTTTTCTCAAGACAAGCCCTGACAATGAGCTGCTTTGTGGTATAGCAGCATACCTGCTTCTTCCAGACTAAATGCTGTGGCTTACACTATCCACAAGCTTAGAATGAATGACACCAAATTATTTCAATCAGTTGCAGTCTTATTCTAGCCATCACAATTTATCTAGTATTTTGCCTTTCCCAAGCAGATGTATTTATCATCTTTTGCATCTGCTCTTCTGTGTCTGCTATTTCTTTAATTTTTACATTCCTCCGCAGGAGATGAACTGATAAAGCTTCTCTTTCCTCCTGTTTCCATCTCCTATTTCCATCCACTCTGATCAGGTCTTACATTCCTTTCCATTTCAGTTTCTCACCTATTCCCTCTCTGTCTATATCCTTCCACATATGAAGGCACAGGAACCACATTCAACCACCACAGTACCGCTCGCTGATACAGTTTTCTCTAGAAAATTTTCCTGCTGTGAATTCAAATTAGTTCTTCTTGAGCACTTTAGGATTCAGAACCAAGATTCTAGTAAGCAATCTCACAAAATTCTTCAAGCACCTACACACCAAAACTTTCCAATACATTATTAATATTATTATTTTTCAACCTTTATATAGCATAACAAAGAGACAAAGACGTCCTTCAAATCCTGTGCTATTGGCTGGTGGGAACAAGCAAACAGCAAGG
>NW_009928832.1:38122-43339 GCF_000696875.1 Nestor notabilis
TGGATGAGTATACAGTGTTACAAAGAAACAAAACAAATTAAATCATTTAGTAGATTAACATTGGACCTATTACTGCACTAACGAGGAACTACACAAACACACATACTTCATGAAGCAGAGAGAGAATCCTCTGTTTGCACGAGGAGAGCAGAGTTGGAGCTTAACATGCTCTTTAGCCGAAATGTTTATCTACAGAACTTCAGATTTATGCAGAGATTAAATCCATTACTTAAGAACACTCAATCACTGCTTCTCCACAGGAAGCCTGTTACTAAGATGTATGTGGTGGGTCTCTGCTGTGGAAACAGCTGATTACAAAAGTCAGGTCAAAGAAGTCAACACCAAAACACTACCAATGAGTTGAGCACCACTATCTAAGGCTAGCCAACACATGCAGAAATAAAGTGCAAATTTCTATCTTTCCAGCTTTGTTTAATAAAAAGACCCCTTGGGATCCTTAAGAGAAAAGTGTTTTCAAGAAACATTTTCTTGTCTCTATTTCCCCCAGGGATACATTAGCAAGGACTCCTTGATCAGAGCCATGTTCTGAGAAGAGGTCCAAAGCAGTGTAAGCAGGATCATGCATACACTGGGGTCAACGAAAAGATTCCAAATGACTTCAGCAGGCACCAAGATGGGTTCTCTGTGCCCACAATCATAGAATCATAGAATCATTGTATACAGCTGATGGCCTGATTGCAATCCTTCTGTTTGTTGTTTCAACTACTTGTCTAGGTTATTTATCTTTAAAAGAAGGTGGTGGTTCAGATATATAGCTAAGGAAGGGAAGAAAATACACATGGCCCAGTGAAGTGAAATACGGTTTTCCAGGCCAACTAAGAACACAATCTTGTGTTACCACATCTTCCAATGAGAGAATTAATTCCAATTTCATATGCACATGTGAACTACTAGGTGAACTACTACCTAAACTCAAGAGAGGTATATGTTTCAATAGTCAGAAGTTCGTAATTTATTTATCTTGTGTACACAATCAGGAGCATTTTAACATTAGCAGGAGATACAGTACAGGCACCATTACAGTGGGTGATACTGAAGTTATCATGCCTGTTACTTCCAGAAGATCAAAAGCATTCAATTAAAAAAAAACCAAAACACTGCAACTTTGTCTTTGTAACAAGACTGAAATTATGCTGAAACCAGGTTTAATTCTAAAATGACAAAAAGAAACCTCAAAAATCCACAAAGCATCAAACCAAGACACTCACTCCATCTTTTATTCTGCAAAGGTGAGAAGGACGCTGTTTGTTCACTGTGATTTAGTTGCTGACACAGCTAGGTCAAGCCAGATGTACCTGACACTGCCTCTGGCTTTTGTCATTTAAAGGTCTCTTAGGAGCTAGGGCAGGGTACAATAGTACCAGCTCAAAACAGATAAATACCCATTATTGTATCTGTCAAGCTTTGCAGATTTTATGTCATAGACATTAATTATGAGATTGTACTTTTCATGGCACCTCATTAAGCCTTAAGAGTCCATCATGATGATTATCTGATGACAGAGCAGGTGTTCTGAAGTCATTAGGATGAGTTTCATGCTGTAAAGAGGTCCTCACACAGAACGTGTAGAATGCAACTGCAGCAGCTAAAGAGATTAAGAACTGATTTTTACAGCCATTGCCAACAGAATTGGCTTTGTGAGCACCTGGCACAGAGCTACAACTCTTTTTTTGCTTGCCGTAACTGATGAGACTACTTGTGTCAGATCAGACACAGCCACAAAGCTACAGGATTTGGCTAGGTAAACGGTGAAACTTCTGCTTTGTGGCCAGAGCAATCTTACACAAGCAGAGCAGCATGTGAGGGGAAAAAAAAACTGCCTTTTTATTTCCTGGGAAAAGGTTATCTCTACATTTTCCACATCAAATCAGTACTGGATCTAAATCCCGAGTAATGGAGTACATAATGCAACAACAGCACTTTACTGAAAGCTGAGATTAATGCAGACATATAAAAATTTAAGACCAGTTCAAAATATTTTAACAAATCTTTCACTATTTTGCTGGATTGGGGGGGGGATGCTTTGTTGGGTGTGGGGGGGGGGGGGGGTGTTTTAATTTTTCCCTTTAGGTAAAAAAAAAAGGCAGTAAGACTTCTCATATTAGCTTTTGGGAAAAGCATTTATGGGACTCAACATTTGCAGGCCAGTGTGAAGTCCTGAATAGAGAAACATTAAGCTGATAAATGTGTGACTAATTGAAAGATTATTTCAATAGCATGCACAATATTACATGGACACTGCTCAGATTTCCAGTGCTAAAGATTTGTTCATGCTCTTTCATTAGATTCCTGCTTTCACAGGGGTAGAGATCAATATTTTGTAACCAATCTGGAATGGAATGGTTTACAATGTTTAATTTCAAAAGCATTACTAGTTTTGTGTGTTTACATATTTATAGGGCCAAGTATTTAACCTTATGCATAAACTTAAATTTATGCATCCCAAAATTTGCAGTACATTACACATCACATTTGTTATTTTTGAAAACTTTTCTTGTTCTAGCCATGTTCATTTTCCTTCAAATAATGCTCTGAGGGCAGGAGCACCTCACCTGTGAAGACAGGCTGAGAGAGGTGGGCTTGTTCGGCCTGGAGAAGAGAAGGCTCAAGGCAGACCACAGAGCAGCCTTCTAGTACCTAAAGGAGGCCTACAAGAAAGCTGGAGAGGATAGGACAAGGGGTAATTAATGGCTTTAAAGTGAAAGTAGATACTAGGAAGAAATTTTTCACTATCAGGGTGATGAGACACTGGCCCAGAGAAGCTGTGGCTGTCCTATCTCTGGCAGTGTTCAAAGCCAGGTTGAACATGGCTTTGAGCAACCTGGTCTAGTGGAAGGTGTCCTTGCCCATGGCAGGGGGTTTGGAACTAGATGAGCTTTAAGATCCCTTCCAATCCAAACCATTCTGTCATTCTATGAAAACCACCAGCTAAACCCCAAGTTTTGCTGTTATAGTATTTTTCATTAACATATTTTATATACCTATATGCATGTATATATTTATGTATATGTATATATGTACATGTATATATCTTTTATATATACACACACACATACACACACACATACATACACAAACCAGAATCTCAAGTAAAAACAATCCATGCCTTGTTTTATTACTTTTTTGTTCAAAGCCAAAATACTGCTTCCTAAGAACAAACTAAAAATGGATGTTTATCTTTTTCAGGACAGTTATGCTTCAGAGTATCTCTTGCTTTATTTTCTGTCAGGTGTCAGCTTCAAAACTAATCTGTCTCTCAGGCTCTACCAGAGTCAGGCAACTGCAACAGTGCCTCTTGGTGTACCTACAATCAAGACAAAACACTCCATAAAAGTGAAGTAGCAAGGTCTGCTAATGTTACCAGTTTTATGAACTTCAAATACCCGCAGAGTACCATTCTCGATTTTTTATTTGCCCAGTATATTCCACATTGAAAGACCACTCCATCAGCAGTTTCTTAATTTCCCATTATTTTCAGCATTTGTGAAGAAGAGTTTTCAGAACATGACCAATAGCTTCTTCCACAATGAACTGATTTTTAAAAATACAAACTTCACTGACAGTAAAAATGTAGGAACACAAAAATAGAATTTTTAACATAAGCTCATGGGCCACAGCATATACACATTACAAGGTGTGTTATTAATTAAAGCAACAGTCTAAAGTGAATGAGTGGGACAGAAATTTATATCCCCACAAGTCTCAAATTTTACTTTTAAGCCAGGAAAGCTGCTAGGGCTGGATATGGAACCCCATCAGCCACTGGTAACATGATCCTGGGGACTGTTCAACAAGCTTTACCCAAAGAAATAATATGTAAAGTAAACCATCACCATTATTAAAGGGTAAACAACAAAGACTGATGAAGCAATTTGCCAGGTACCTTAGAAACATACCCCTCATGGGAAAATTTGTGCTGCCGACTGATCTTGTATCCCATGCATATCCCAGAATGTTTTACAAGTTTTATCTCTCTGGTTTAACATCTCCACAATTTAAAGCAAAAGAACTCTCCTTTTATGGTATGATACAATGGGTTTATGTAATAGATGGCTTCCATGAGAACTTGGCTATAATTGTCTTCAAAAAGTTGCTTACACAGAAATCCAATTTTTCATGTACTTGTCATGCAATTAGAGTTTTGTGGTCACTGAAGATCTACATGTTTAACCACAACTACAGTTCTTAACAGGACCAACATACTAACAGTACACTTTTCTACTTACAAAATAGACAAAACGAGACAATGATATTGGTAGAAACTAGTATGTGGGGGGAAAAAAGAAAAAAAAAAAAAAAAGAAAAGAAATGATGTAGTATTTTAGAAGTCAGTGATATTTTCATCAAGGCAAAGTGGACAATTTGAAAGCAACAACTGGAAATTGGAGTTACACATCACCTTTACCAGACATTATAACTCTCATATTTATATATACACCGAGCTTTCAAAATTTCTGGAAACCAATTTCAGCTTTGAATTGTGATAACACTATGACAATCAACTCTAATCCAGAGTTCACCTGAACTGGGCTGGTTTCTAACCTCACATTGACTACAAAATCAAAATCTAGAAGCCCTAATCAGAACCGTCTCAGTCTACTTTCTTTCCACTTAGGAAAGGTTAAAAATGCTTTTTTGCAAAATGAAAATACAACACCAAAAAGGCCATCAGGTCACAGCTTCCAGAACGTCCTTTTTATAGGTCTGTTCTCCAGCTGATGTGCATTTTGAAGTTGATAAGGCATAATGCTGTTTATCCACATTTACATTTGTGAGTTCGCAAGATTCACATGTTATATCCCAGTATGTTCATACAACAGAAAACCATGACTATATTTGCTGCTTTATCTCCACTAGATGTCTAAACAAGATTTTTATTTCATTTTATTTATTATTTTTATTTCATTATTTCATTATTTTACATTCAAATTTATAATGCCTGTTAAAAAGGTATCACATACATCCTAATATTAAGTATGAAATTATTTCATACTCTCATAGTAGCATCCAAACTGTTATAAATACACTTACTTTTTTCATAAATTTATTTTGCTTGCCTGTTTCTAGATACCAAACCTGTATTAAATTCTCTTGCATATTTGATGAATTCTTGAGACAAATACTGAATTTCTGAAGACAGTAAAAAACTTTAAGCATCAAGTAATGTTTATATTTATTACCTGTTGCACAGGCATC